>NW_007246678.1:0-49974 GCF_000164805.1 Carlito syrichta | reverse complement strand
CCCCCTACTGGGAATATAACCTGAAGAACTCAAATCACTCTATAAAAAAGATACCTGCACTTGTATGTTTATTGCAGCATTGTTCACAATAGCAAGAACCTGGAAGGAACCATGCTGCCCATCAAAAGAGGACTGGATTAAAAAAATGTGGTACACATACACGATGGAATACTACACAGCCATAAAAAAGAACAAAATCATGAATTTCGCAGCAACCTGGATGGAACTAGTGTCAATAATACTGAGTGACCTCTCACAGAAACAAAGATCCGAGTATCACATGTTCTCACTCATATAATGGACCTTGAACATCCAATGTAATACTATAAGAAAATGACTGACAGTAGTGGGAAACTATGCGGGGGGAAGGGAGAGAGGATTAATGGTAGCAAAGATCTGTCTGGGGACGGGGAAACACCTCTTATCAACAGGGTGCCTGAATGAAACGTATTTGTATACCTAACACTTAACTGTACCCCACAACATCATAATAAAAAATATTGATTATATTTTTTTTTTTAAAAGTGGGCAAGCCGGTCTCAGTGGCTCAGCCTATAATCCCGCATCTTGGGAGGCTGAGGTGAGTGAATTGCCTGAGCCCGCGGGTTCGAGACCCGCCTGGGCAACTTGGTGAGACCTCATCTCTACAATAAATCAAAAAAATTAGCTGGGTGTGGTAGCGTGTGCCTGTAGTTCCAGCTACTTGGAAGGCTGAGGCAGAAGGATAGCCAGAGCCCAGCAGGTGGAGGCTGTGGTGGCCAGGAGCGGCCACTGCAGTCCAGTCTGGGCGACAGAGTGAGACTCCAACTCAAAAAAAAAAAAAAGCGGGCAAAGGATATGAACAGACATTTCTTAAAGGATGACATAGAAGCCGCCAACAAACACATGAAAAAATGCTCAGCCTCACTAATCATCAGAGAAATGCAAATCACAACTACAATGATATATCGCCAACACTGGTAAGGATGGCTATCACTAATAAGTCAAAAAACAACAGGTGCTGGCACAGCTGATGAGAAAAGGGAACTCTTCTATACTGTTGGTAGGAATGTAAGCTAGTTCAACATCTATGGAAAGCAATGTGGCAATTTCTCAAAGAACTAAAAGTTGAACTTCCACAGGACCCCGCAATCGCTCTTCTGGGGATATACCCAGAGGACAGAAATCACTCTACTGAAAAAAACACCTGCACACGCATGTTTATTGCAGCACTACTCACAATAACAAAAACATGGAATCAAAACCAGATGCCCAAGAAAAGAGGACTGGATAAAGAAAATGTGGAACATATACACAGTGGAACACTATGCAGTCATAAAGAGGAACCAAATCATGGCCTTTGCAGCAACTTCGATGCAGCTGGAGACCATCGTACTAAGTAAACTGTCACAGAAACAACTGGATATCATATGTTCTCACTCATAATCGGGCCCTGTTATTGGTCACACTAGCACGAGAGTGAGATTAGCAGATGCTGGACCCTACTATGAGAGGGAGGGAGAGGGAAGGGAGGGAGACACATGACAGCACACTGTATACCTGGTCCACTATAAGGAGAGAGAGTCAGCTAGAAGCCCAAACTTCACTTGCATGCAACTTATGTATGTAGTAAATCCCCACTTGTTCCCCACAACTATAAACTAAAAAAAAAAAAAAATGTTGGCTGTCTTTATCTTGTGTGGTAAAAAAAAAAATGAAAAACCCTTTCTGCCTCCCTGGCACATTGAGGTAGCATAATTATCCCAGAAGGAAGATAAAGTCCTACGTTCCTGCTTCCTTCCACATACAGAGACTCATGAGAAAGGAAACCACACCTAAGTCTTTGATTTTATGAAAGGGGAGACTGTAGTGGTGCTTTGAGTACCAGAACAGATGAGCTTCGCTGGGCAATTTAAATGAGTTCTTTTTCCCAGCATTCTGATATGAAGCCCAGAGCTGAGTTTTGGGATAAGGGCAAGAAGGAAGTAAATTTTTTAGAATAATAATACAGTGAGAGGGAAGCTGAGCTTTAGGAACAAGAAGGGAGTTCAATAAGATAGTGAAAAAAGGCTTGTGGAGGATAGAGTCAGTGAGAAACTAACTTGACCAGGAATAGCCAAAGGACTTCTAAGATTAGGAATAATCAACATCAGTTTTAAGTTATTTGCTGTGATGTAATCCTCCTCCACTGCCTTGATCAGTGGAAATGTGAAGGGTGAAGGAATCTGGCAGTTCCTGGCTAGGGGTAGGTGGTGGATGGCTCACACAAGGAATGATAGAAAGAATGATGAAGAAAAATTTAGTCAAAGCAGAAATTTTGACTTAGAGGTGACTTGAAATGTAAACATTAGGAATCAGAAGAGATATTTTATAATATCCTGCTGGGATACCCCTCATAAGTAGGATAGGAGCTTGAACCATTTTAATTTGAAAATTATAGTGGAATAAATGAGTCATTAATGTTGAAGGTCTTAGGGACTCCCAAATGATTGAAATCTACTTGAGCAGATGAACCCACTGTGTGATATGGCAGCTCTGACCCCACCTTCCTAATCTCAGCATCTGTGGCTGTGTTCCCTGTGCAGAAGCAACACCCACAACACCACAGTGGCAAGAGAAGAGACATTTTAAACTTATGGCGGGGAAGAACCATTTCTTGCCGAGAACATGTTGAAAACAAACAAGACCAAGGATGCCATGCCAGTATCTGTACACCACCACTGGTGGAGCAGACAATCAGGAGCAGCTCTCATGTTCAGAATCCATCATTCAATTGCTATAGACCCAATCAATCATCATTCAAGTTGGACATCATCAGATTGATAAGAAGAAGACCCTCTGAGGGCAATGGAAAGGAGAGCCTATTAATTCTGGCCTGAAAGTCCATATCTTAAAACTCTCCCCGTATGCTCATTTCAGGTAATGGACGATGACAACATGAACCCATTGATCCTATTCGTCCTGGTGAGTCAAACTCTGTAATAATACCATCACACATTGTGCTTCTCTTCTTGCCTGTCTTAACAATACCCCATACATATCAAACTCCTCTCCCATAAGACTCCAAGGTTTGTATTTATTAACTAGGGAGTCTGAGTGATCTTGCACTTAAGAAAAAAAAAAGATTCAGATCCAGAAAATAAAATAATAGAACCTCTTTCGGAATAACACCAAACATGCACAAAGTAGACTAGAATGTAAACTTCATGAGGGCAGAGACTTTGGGTGTGCCTGGTATGCCATTATCTTCCAGGACTCAGCATGGTGCCTGGCAAGTAGCAGGCTCCTGATGACTTGGTCTCTTTACTGTTCCTAAATGTCAGGCTTCATCTGTGTGGTCCGGTCTCCAGTCTCCCTGAAGATGAACAGGACAAGAGGCTATACAGCTGCCCCAGGCCGATGAGTCATCTTCCTATCAGGAAATTGTTTCTGCCTTAGCTAAATAGGTAGGCAATTTTCTGCCCATTTCAGACCAAAAAAAAAAAGCCCCTAAGTTTAAAAAAGATTAAATGAGTAGCTCAAGGTTATATGCAAACTCTGGCCCAGTTAGAAATAGAACCCAAGTGGTTCCTAACATTTAATCCTATGGTTACTTTTGCAGAGGATTCTTTATTTGTAATTTACAAGTATTGTTCCCAAATCCCTCACTGAAAATTCTGCCTAAATATTGCAGGTAAAACAGCTTTATGTATCCAATAGAGAAAGAGTATATATAAAAAGAAATTTTTCCCACATGAGGAATGAATCACTGTAAAGAACATTTGTCAGTTGTTTCACTATAAAATAAGAACATTCCTCCTGACTGCCACGAAATCCAAATGCTCCATTTTGTTACTAAACAATTCTTTTAACACCAAGCCAAAAATAAGTCACAATGTTAATGTAAACATCTTGCAAGCCAATTAAGAGGACTTGTGCCAAATTTATCAGAGTTAGAGGGAAATTGTGTCAGACTTGTCTGTCTATGAGAAACTTTCTATTAGATCACCAGTCAATAGGATACCAGCTGATCCTGGCTGAAAGACATGAGTAATAACAGACAGCTTTAGAAAATACATTTTTCTTCCATAGTTAGCAATGCATGACTCACTAGAACTCTCCAGACACTATACTGCATGAATGACTCAAAATTCTACCAAGGACAGAGCACAATCAGTTCTCTCTTCCTGTGCCAGGATTTCTCATTTCAATTATCACTGATTTGTTAGCTTATTTCAAAGACAGAGAAATCTTGGTCCATGCTCCTTCCTCTTTCAAAAACAGTGGTATATGTTTCAATATAAAGATAATTATTGGAGTGCTGCTTGAAAACATAGACCAAACATTAAGCAAATGCTGAAAGCAATGTTCAACTGGCTCAACTTCCACCCTTTGGGAGATTGGGTTGGGCAATGACCATGATTAATTTTCTTCTAGAATATTGACCAATGAGTCGAGATTGTAGCAATATAAGAAATACCATATCATGTCTAACCAAGACCCTATTCATTCAATTCTTCAGGATCTGAATGTGTTATCAAGGATATTTAGAAAAATAATTTAATGGTTGCTCTCTATGACAGAGACCTTATTTCCTTCAACTAACTGTTCTCCTCAATAATTGCTATAGACTCCCAGTGCAGATCCACTTTTCTATGTTCTTTCATTTCCATTCCTTCCCTGGCATTTCATCTCCCGATTAATTTTCCTAAAGTAGTGTTCTGATTATGACATTAGTATAGTACAGTATCAAGGAGCACAGGTCCTGGAATTAACCACCTGGCTTCAAATCCTGGACTCACCAATTGACTTTTTAACATCTCCATGCCACAGTTTTCTCGTCTGTGACATGGCGTTTGTAAGATGCTTGCATAACTTATTGTAACTTTGTGTTAAAAATGAGTATGTAAGAAAATGGAGTGTTCATGGTTAAGAGCATAGACTTTGGAGTGAGACCTAGTATTAAAGTTCTGGTTCTGACACTTAACTATCTGAAAGACTATATTAGTTATCTAATTCTGTATAATAAATCACTCCCAAAACTTTCTGGCTTACAATGGCAATCATCATCTTTATGTTCCATTTTTTATATTTCTGTAAGTCAGAAATTTGGGAGCAACTTGACTAGATGGTTCTGGGTATAAATTCTCTTATGAGGTTTCAGTCATTTGTTGGCTGGGGTTGCAGTCAACTAAAGACTAGACTAAGGCTGGAAGATATATCTTCAAGGCCACCTAGTCACATGGCCATGGGCAAGAAAACTCAATTCCAACGTGTTCCTCTCCACTGGTTGCATAAGTGTTCTGATGACATGAGAACAGACTTACCCAAGAATGAGTGAACCACAAATGCAAGGTAGAAGCTATGATTCCTTGATGACCTTGACTTATAAGTTACATACCATCACCTCTTCCATATTCTACTGGTCACATTAGCCATCCCTGATTCATTGTGAGAGGGGATTTACTCAAGAGCACTAACATCAGGAGGTGAAGGTCATTGGCAACTGTCTTGGAAAATAACTACCCCAAAGACCTTGGACAAGATTTTTTAACTTATTTGAACCTTCATCTCCTTATTTGCCAAATACAGACATGACAATATACTTCATAGTGTTGCTATGAGAATTGACAAGATGATACATATAAAGTACTTGGTACACACTAAGCACTCAAAAATATTACTTAATATACTATTTTAAACCTGTAATAGTCAAATTATTCTAGGAGCTACTACAAGGAAGAAGGAGCAGACAAAACTATAAATTCCACCCCCCCACCTCATTCTTACTTCTTCTAGTTGACTTCATTTTATTTCATGTATATATTAGGTTTTCTCATAAGATTTTCACTTGAAGAAAGAATTATTCAGATTTTTTAAATGTACACCACTTCTGTTGATCATTATTTATTATAGGCAGTAAGAATGTTAAAAAAGATGAACATGTGTGCATCTATATAATTTTCATATAGATAGCATAATAGCATTGCTTAGCTAATAAAGATATAGTGTGGTTGGAAAGCAGAGACTATCAGATCACATAAGAGACCATCCAGGACAGTGTTAAAAACCTTAAGGTTATTTTCCGCAGTAAAAAGATGAAAGACCTGACATTTGAGGCTGCTGGGTGAACGTTAAGCAAACTCCTGCACATCCAAAGTTTCATTCATTCACCATGATGTTTATTCAAGCATCTACTTTGTGCATGCACTGGTCTAACTGCTGGGTATATAATAGGGAACAAGATGAATAAAGTTCCATCTTTCTTCTAGCTTCCATTTTTGTGAAGGAAGAGACATGGAATAAACAAATAAATGAACACTATGGTTTCAGACAGTGAAAAATGCCATAATAACAATAAAACACAGTGCTGTAATGATGCAGTGAAGTGACTGAGGAGTCTGGGAGGTTAACTTAACTGGGTTGATCAAGGGAGTTTTTCATGAAGAGGTGATATTTAATCTGAGTTGTAGCAATGAGAAGGAACCAGTCAAATCAGGAATTAAGAGAGGAAGTCCTAGATATGAACTAATGTGGCACCTTGGGAAGACTGGAACATCAGGCAACCTCAATTCAATGGAAGTCTCATTATTTATTAAAATCTTTGAAATTTGGTTTGAAAGACATTCTAAATAGACTTGTTTCCCTTTTATTAGGCACCTTTGTAAAAATGTTTGGCTAAAGTTGCTACCCAGAGCCAAAATTTCTGGCAAAAATACACACGGAATTGCCAAGAGATGGTGTGGTTAAGACCAACATCTGCAAGTTAAAAACCAACTTAATCTGGACCACCCTGAAAATATCCAAGAATATCTGAAACACCAACTAAAGCCTATGAAAACGAGTCAATACACTGGGAATCCAAGTAAAAAACAGGTCTCATATACACTCTTGTCTATTATCCCTAAAAATTTTCGATCCTTATTTTCACCACCAACTCATACATTTAGAAAGGAGGGTAAAGAGTGTCAAGGGAGAGAAATAAATAGAACTCAAAAGACTTAAGGAGTAAAGAAGTGGTTACAAAGGAGACAAATTATGTTAGATTTGGGAGAGACCTTCAAGATGGTCATGTCCAACCACTTCATTTTATACATGAGCAAACCAAGGCTCAAAGAAATTAAGCATCTTTTCAAAAGTACAGTCAATGACATTAAGTAACCCCCCTCACACACCAACAGGGAGAAGGTTGATAAGGATGTTCTCTTATTTCCCATACAGCCCTGGCTACATATAGGGTGAGCAAGGACCTCCCCATTCTGAATTCAGTAAATACTTCACACCCAGTTCCCATTTCCCATGGACAAATTGAGTTTGAGTTGCCTGTGATAAACCTACCTGGAGAGTGCCCAGAAAACAGCTGGACTTAAGGGTAGGGAGCTTAGGAGAGAGAGCTGGGCAGAAGAGATTTATGAATGAGTCATCTGCATATGGCTGAAGACAGTTTCAATTACAGTACTTCCTGTTTTTAGATGATGAATATGAGACACAGAAATGTGATATAACTTGCCTGGAGCCTTACTAGTAGATGCAGAGAAGGGATTTAGAACTCAGTCTTCCCAATCCCCATGTCTGTGTCCTTTCCATGGATACTTGCAGCTTGTGATCTGATGAAGAGTGGTAGGAAGGTGTTGCAGCAGAACTATGCTCTTTTCATTTCCATCATATATTTATATTTATGACATATGGGGAAATAGAAATATGTTTATGTGCATGGCTATATATATTTTATTGCTAGTCCAGTCACCAAATTTCCTGCAGATAAGCAACCAGTCACTCACCCTTGTCCTTTGAATACAATTCCAATAAGAAATCTCAATTAACAGAAAAATCTAGCAACATCTTCCAGGTGTTTCCTTCTTGGTCTGGTAATCTACCCAGAAGAGTGCAAAGTACTAGCCAGGAAAACTCTTCTTTTATAGTAACCTGAAGTTCCCTGATTGTTCCTGTGCTAGCCTAGGCTTCTGTGTGAAAGGAAGCAGCAGACAGCAGTATGTCCATTGCACCAAGACTGAGAGCTCTACCAGTCATTTGTGCAGTGACTTCTGAGGTTGCTGAACAAGCGGATTTAAATAACTCTATATTGAGTACAAAACAATGACCAGAAAAGATCTAAGAGTGAATTAATCATTTCAGCTGTATTCTTTTGTGACCTCCAGGACACAAGAATATGAAAAACAATGGAAGATACACAGCTATTTAATAAAACTCTGGGGGGTACCACCAAGAACTTCTCAGGTATGTGGTGGTTGGCCCACTGTTCATACTTCTTTATTCAAGCATTTCCTGAGTACCTTCCATGACTTAGGCGCCTCTCTCCCTACAGTTCTTTCTGGTCCTGTTTTTTCTGTTTCTCTATCTCTGGAGTTTCCTTCCCAGATCTTTCAATAGGAAGACTCGAAAGGTGAGAAATTTAGCATTGTTAACCCCTTTGTTCCTCCTACAACTCTCAGCCCCCCTGATCTCCCTGACTTTACACTCCTTTTGCTCATTTCCTGCTTTCTGGTGGTTTCTTCTTTGCTTCTGTCATCATCAACCATTCTTCTTTATCCCCTCTTCATGCCTTAGGATATCTTCTAAGGGTCTTGCTATGAGTCTTCTGAAATTCTTAAGCTTAATTCCTTGGTGATATCATCAACTCCACCCTTGCCCCAACCCAGCTTTTAAATATTTGGAAGTGACTTTCAAACCTACTTCTCTGGTTGTGAACTTCAAGTCATATATTTTTAAATTACTGATAAATATTACTCTTTAGCAGTCCTGCCAGCCCTTCTAATCCATGTATTTAACAATGTCGCTTCTTTATTCTTGATAATAGGCCATCACCCTCCTACCCATCCAGGCTTTAAACCTCAGAACTGTGCCTCCATTTATTTTAATCTTCATGATCTCCTGAGCCTGCTGTCTAAAGAGTAAAGTCTAAACACCTTAGATGACATACACAGCTCTATGAATCCAGCTCTAACCTATTTTCTAGCATTATCACTCACATTTCTTTCTTCCCACTTACCCTAATCCTTTCATCCTTCCACTTTTGTTGTACCTTGAATTATATTACTCCTATCTCTGTCTTTTTTGTTTTTTGTTTTTCTCTCAATTTACAGGTCATTTCTCATCACAACCTTTCAACCTTTTTTTAAATCAATGTTTTTTATTTTGATATTGTGGGGTACAGTTTAGAGTTAGGTATACAAATATGCTTCGTTCAGGCACCCTTGTTGATAAGGGGCGTCTCCCCGTTCCCAGAGAGATATTGACTACCGTTAATCCCACCTCCCTTCCCCTCCCCCCATAGTTTCCCACCACTGTCAGTCTTTTTTTTTATAGTATTACGGTGGATGTTCAAGGTCCACTATATGAATGAGAACATGTGATACTCAGATCTTTGTTTTTGTGAGAGATCACTCAGTATTATTGACTCTAGTTCCATCCAGGTTGCTGCAAAATTCATGATTTTGTTCTTTTTTATGGCTGTGTGGTATTCCATCGTATATATGTACCACATTTTTTTAATCCAGTCCTCTTTTGATGGACAGCATGGTTGGTTCCAGGTTCTTGCTATTGTGAACAATGCTGCGAAAAACATTCATGTGCAAGTATCTTTTTGATAGAGTGATTTGAGTTCTTCAGGGTATATTCCCAGTAGGGGATTGCGGGGTCATATGGGAGGTTGATATTTAGAGCTTTTAGGAATCGCCACACTGTTTTTCACAGAGGTTGCACTAGTTTACACTCCCACCAACAGTGTGGAAGTGTTCCCTTTCGCCAAACCCTCTCCAGCAACTGTTATTTTTTGAGTTGCTGATAATTGCCATTCTGACTGGAGTTAGGTGGCATCTCAGTGTGGTTTTGATTTGCATCTCCCTGATGATTAGTGAGGTTGAACATTTCTTCATGTGTCTGTTGGCTGCTCGGATGTCTTCCTTTGTGAAGTGTCTGTTCATATCTTTTGCCCATTTTATAATGGGGCTGTTTGTTTTTTTCTTTTCAGCACGTTTGAGTTCCTTGTAGATCCAAGATGTTAAGCCTTTGTCAGACCTGGTGTTTGCAAATACTTTTTCCCAGTCTGTAGGCTGTCTCCCTGCACTCTTGATGGTTTCTTTGGCTTTTCAGAAGCTTGTCAGTTTAATAAGGTCCCATTTGTCTATCTTCTCTCTTATGGCCTGTGGGTTTCGGGTTTTGTTCAGGAATTGGATGCCAGTTCCGATTTCCATGAGGGTATGTCCTACATTTTCTAAGGTTCTTATGGTTTGAGGTTTCACATTTAGGTCTCTGATCCATTTGGACTTAACCTTTGTGCACGGGGATAGATAGGGTCCTGTTTCAATCTTCTGCATGTGGTCAGCCAGTTTTCCCAGCACCATTTACTGAATAGTTCTTCTCTCCCCAGTGGTAGGTCATGGGGGCTTTGTCGAAGATGAGTTGGTTGAGAAATTGAGGTTTTGCTTCTGGAATCTCAATTCTATTCCATTGATCTATATGCCTGTTCCTATACCAATACCAAGCTGTTTTGATGATTGTAGCTTTATAGTAAAGTTTGAAGTCTGGTAATGTGATACAACCTGCTTTGTTTTTTTGTTTGTTTTTTGCTGAGCATTGTTCTGGCTTTTCTTGGACGTTTGTATTTCCATATGAATTCCTGTGTTGTTTTTTTCTAGTTCTGAGAAGAATGTTGCTGGTAATTTGATGGGTATTGCATTGAATTTGTAGATTGCCTTAGGTGCAATGGATATCTTCACAATGTTGATTCTTCCAATCCATGAGCATGGGATATTTTCCCACTTGTTTGTTTCATCTTTGATTTCTTTGAGCACTGTTTTGTAGTTTTCATTGTAAAGGTCTTTCATGTCTCTGGTTAGGAAGATGCTAAGGTATTTCATTTTTTTGTGAATGGAATTGTGCTTTTTATTTGGGTTTCTGTTTGTTTATTATTGGTGAAAAGAAATGTGACTGTCTTTTGCACATGTATTTTATATCCTGAGACTTTGCCAAAAGCCTTTATCAGTGTAAGGAGGTTTTTGACAGATTCTCTTGGGTTTTCAAGGTACACAATCATATCATCTGCAAAGAGAGATAACTTGACTTCCTCTTTTCCTATTTGGATACCCCTGATTGCCTTCTCTTCTCTGATTGCTCTAGCCAGGACTTCCAATACTATATTGAACAGGAGGGGTGAGAGTGGAGATCCTTGTCTTGTTCCATCATCACAACCTTTAATTGTTAAGCTAGAACACATTCTCAGATCCAACTCAAGAACCATATTCCCAGATCATGGTAAGTTTCCTCCAGCAAGCAGCCAGTTGTAAGAGACAAGTTGTCTCTGATGACCAGATGCCTTCTCTCTCACTTTCCATATTAATCTACCCACCTATCCTGGAAATTCTACTTCCTTAATACCTCTGGAATCTATCCATTTCCCTTTATTTCTATGATATAGTAATACTTTTTTTCAACTCACTACCTTTTCACCTGGACTATTAATGCAGTCTTCTAGCTGACTCCCTGGGTCCTCTCTTGTCCAGCTCCAGTTTGTGCCCTACAGTACATGCAGAGGAACTTGTCAGAACATGAATCCAGTTAGACTTCTTTTCAGAGCTTAGTGTCCAAGCCCACAAACCCTTGATGCTCTGGACTCTACCTGCATCTCCAGCTTCTTTTGCTTAGTGTCCAAGCCCACAAACCCTTGATGCTCTGGACTCTACCTGCATCTCCAGCTTCTTTTGCTTTTTTCAGTCAGCTTTATGATCATTCCTGCTATGAGACCCTTACACTTTCTAGTCTTTCAGCCTAAAATTCTCTTCCCCTTCCACCCTGCTCTCTTATTCTTCAGAACACACCTTAAATGTCTCTCCTCCAGAAAAGCCTTCCATGTCTATCATCCTCTAGCTATTAATGGTACTTTGTATAGACTTTCTCTTCATGGCACTTCTCCCAGCTCATTACCAATGATACCTGGAACTTATAGTGGAGTTATTTCCCAATTAACCTATCCTAAGTAGAAAAATATTATAAGTTGAAAGTGCACTTAATTCACCCAATCTACTGAACATGATAGCTTAGCCTAGCCTATCTTAAATGTGCCCAGAACACTTATATTAACCTGCAGTTGGGAAAAATAATCTAATACAAAGTCAATTTTATAATAAAATGTAAAATATCTCATGTAATTTGTTGATACTATACTGAAGGTGAAAAACGGAATGGTTATGTGGGTACTCAAAGTATAGCTTCTACTGAACACATTTCACTTTAGCACCATAGTAAAGTTTAAAAAACGATAAGTTGAACAATCATAAGTAAGGGACAGACTGTGTTTTACTGTATATTTTTGCTATTTGATTCATGTTTGTCTCATCCATTAGACCGACTAAATGTTCCATAAAGAAAGACACCAGGAGGGTTGGGTAGGCAGCAGCCAAGCCAGTCAGATTATGTAAGTTCTGGTGTGAGTGAGTGAGTGTATGGAAAATTTTGTGTACGTGCTGGTAAGTGAGTGGGTCTGTGAGTGGCTGACTGAATGAGGGCTAGGGAACTAGCGGCCAGGTCTCTCCTGTTGCAGCAGCTGGTGCAGAAGCTGAGTGCCATTTTTAAAAAAGACCAACAAAACACTTCCTGGGAAGAAAATGCTGGGAAAGACTAACTAGGTGGGGTCTTGTGAGCAAATGGCCAGGGCCCTGGTGCAGCAGCTGGTGCTGCGCTTCTCTGCTTGGTCCCTGGCTCTTCCCAGGTTGCAGAAGCTGAGCACCATTTTTAAAAAATGGACAGAAGTTTTTCTGTGAAGAAGCAGTAGGGAGAGACTACCATACCAGGCTCTGCCTCACCACTGCAGCAGGAGAGACTGCCCCCAACTCCAGGCTTTGCCTCACCACTTCAGCACCTGTCTGGGCACTGGCAGAAGGGACTGTGGAGGGAGCTTAGAGGCAGAATCCCACTGAAGAGGGCAAGAGAGGCATCCTGACACCATCTTGAAGGCAGAGCAGGGAAGTGTTTAGACTTGCTCACCACAGAGCAACAGACCCAATTTCTATAACTGGCAGATCAATTACTCAGAGGTTGACTGTGACCCAGAGAAAATATCCTGAAAGCACAAACTTTGGAGGGACCCAAACCCCCTCCTCCCCAGCAATCCTCTGAACATCAGGCCCACACAGCTGGACCTCGACTAAGAGGGACAAACCCAGGCAGAGCCAGGACATCAGTCGCAATATGAGAATTCCATTCTAGGATAGGCCTGGCTGGGACACCCCTGTGAGTACATACCTGGGGAAGAGACAATCCCACACCTCCCCACCACAGGTGATCCCCCTGGTCAAACAAGAGTGAGAGGGGAGGACTGTAGACCCATCTGCCTCCACTGCCCTTACTTCTTTCCTGCTCTGGACACTGAGGAGAGAGTGAAAGAGGTGGAAACTGCAGGACAGACCTGATAAGATGAACAATTACAGAACCTGCAACAAGAGGGCAGTTCTTAAAAAAAATTTTCCTAACTTTAAAAATATTTTACCTGTTTGTTTGTCAGTTCATCTATTTTTCAAATATTTTTCCTTTGTGCATGAATGCATATGTGAGGGTCTGATTTGCATTTCCTCAATTATTAAAAAAAAATTTTTCTTTTCTTTTTCTGGTTTTTTTGTTTGTTATTTTCTGTTTATGTGTATATGTGAATGATTGAGTGTTCATCTTTCAATTTTGTTGCTGTTGTTGATTTATTTTTATTCTTTTGTTCCTCTGGTTTTTTAAATTTTATTTTTTATAGTTTAAGGTATGTGTCAATATATGTGTGAGGATTCAATCTGAATTTCTTTTCTTCCCCCAGTCTTTCTGTTTTACTTCTCCATTCACTTTGTGTTAGGGGTGTGTGTGTGTGTGTGTGTGTGTGTGTGTGTGTGTGTGTGTGTTTAATTGCTTTTTTGTGTTGGTTCCTGCTTTGCATTGTCTTATAGAGTGGTGGTGGGGAGTGGGTCTCAGGGAACACATACCACAATCAGTGAACATTTGCAAGTAGTTTCTCAATCCTAGCACCCCACTCCCTACCTTATTTGACTTTCAAAAACTACAAAACTTCCCACCCACAGTCCTATTTCAAAATAGAACAAATCCAGAGCCCAGATCAGGGAATAATAGAGGGCCGAGTAAACATCAGAAGGGAAAGCGTCTCCCACTGACATTGATTACCAGAACTAAAGAGAAAAACAAGAGATCTGTTATAAATGAGGAAAAAACCAAAGGAAGACCACAGGCAATTTCAAGTGTAACAAAGAGAAAACTCCTGAAAAATCAGATCTTGGAGCCCCAACAATGGAAGTCACCAATGATTGGCCCCAGAATAAAACTGGGATTAGGGAATGGATGAGAAGAGTGAATAAGACTCAAGAAAGACAAGATGCAACACTGAAAGAACTTTTGGCAATAAAAAATTTCATACAGGAAATAAATAACAAGATGACAAGCATGGAAAACAGAGTTAATCTAGCTAAAGAAAGAATCTCAGAACTTGAAGACCAGAACATGGAATTAACCCAAGTTGTAAAAACATAGAAAGAAGACTCAGAAAGAAAGAGCAACATCTACAAGAGATGTGTGATTATATCAAGAGTCTGAACATACACCTGATTTGTTTCCCAGAAGAAGAAAGGGAAATGGAGAACAACTTGGAGCAAGTATTTTAGGAGATAATCCAAGAAAACTTTCCACATCTCACCAGAGATGTGACCAGCCAAAGCACAAGAGATACAGAGAGCCCCTACAAGATACCAAATGAGAAGACCAATCCCTAGACACATAGTAGTTCACTTACACAAAGTAGGCACAAAAGAAAAAAATCCTAAAGGCAGCAAGAGAGAAAGGTCAGACTATCACCAGGGAAAACCAATCAGGATAGCAGCAGACCTATCAACAGATACAAGCAAGAAGGGGCTGGAGCCCAATATTCAAAGTCCTCAAAGATAAACAATTTCAACCAAGAATTTCCTACCCAACAAAGCTCAGCTTCATCAGTGATAGAGAATTCAAATCCTTTCCAGGTATCCAATCCCTAAAAGATTATGCAGCTTCCAGACCAGTTCTACAGGAGACACTTAAAAAGGTATTAAGCACAGAAGAAAGAAAGAAAAAAAAAGAGTGACCACACACTTTCTAAGAGAACAGCAGAGCACAGAATCAACAGAGAAGACAGCACAAGAAACTTGAAAACACACATATACATCAGTCCCAAAGCAAACAAAGAAAAAAAACTTGTAAGAACCTCATGACAGGGATAAACAATCACATTTCAATAATCAGTCTGAATATGAATGGACTAAATGCACCACTGAAAAGACACAGAATGGGAAACTGAATAAGAAACTATGACCCAATTATTTGCTGCATACTGGAAACTCATCTCACCACAAGGGATGCACACAGACTCAAAGTTAAAGGATGAAAAATGAGTTTCCAGGCAAATGGATCACAAAAAAGGCAGGAGTCATAATCCTAATATCTGAAAAAACAAGCTTTAAGCATCAAAAATTTAAAAAGTTACAAAAGGACACTCCATAATGATAAAAGGTTTAATCCATATCCATCCTAAACAAATATGTGCCCAACACAGGAGCACCAGCATTTATAAAGCAATTACTAAATAAACTTAAAAAAGATATTGACTCTAATACTATTATAGCAGTGAACTTGAATATCCCACTAACAGCCCTAGACAGATCATCAAGGCAAAATATCAACAAGAAGATCCAGAACTAAACTTGACACTTGACCAAATGGACTTCATAGATACCTACAGATTATTCTACCCAACAACCACAGAATATACATTCTACTCATCAGCAAATGGAACACACTCCAAGATCAATCACATCCTTGACTATAAATCAAGCATAAACAAATTCCATAAGGTTGAAATATTGCCATACACCATCTCAGACCACAGTGGAATAAAAACAAATATCAACACCAACAAAATTTCCCCAAAGACCACAAAGACATCAACACTAAACAGCATGATGCTGAACAACTACTGGGCCAAAACTGAAATCAAAGCAGAAATTAAAAGATTCATGGAAACAAATAAAAATGAAGAAACATCTTACCAAAACCTTTGGGATGCCATGAAAACAGTTCTAAGAGGAGAATGTATATCTCTACAAGCACACATCAAGAAAATGGAAAGATCATAAGTTGAGAGCCTAACAAATCACCTAATGGATCAGGAAAGAGGAGACCACCAAAACCCCAACTTTAGCAGAAGAATACAGATCACCAAAATAAAAGCCCAATACGGAACACAGATGACAAAAATATCCTAGAAAACATCAACCAATCAAAAAGCTGGTTCTTTGAAAGAATTAACAAGATTGATAGACCCCTAGTCAGAATGACTGAGAAAAAGAGAAAAAATGCCCAAATAAACACAATCAGAAATACAAAAGACCAAATCACAACTGACCCCAAAGAAATACAAAAGATTATCAGAGATTACTATGTACACCAATATGGAAACAAACTTGATAACCTGAATGAAATGGAGGACTTTCTGACACAACCTCCCAAGCTTGAAACAAGAAGACATTTAGATACTAAATAACCAATAACAACCCAGGAAACTGACTCTGTCATAAGAAAACTACCTACCAACAAACAAACAAAAACACAACCCTGGACTTGATGGCTTTCCAGCAGAATTCTCAAAATGTACAAGGAGGAGCTGATACCAATCCTATTGAAAGTATTTCAGGCAATTGAGAAAGATGGAATTCTCCCCAAATCATTTTACAAAACTAACATCAAACTGATACCTAAACCAGGTAAAGATCCAACCAAAAATAGAACTACAGGTCAATATCCCTAAAGAACATAGATACAAAATCCTCAACAAGATTCTAGAAAATCAAATCTAAAAACACATCTCAAAAACCATCCACCATGACCAAGTAGTCTTCATCGCCAGGACTGGTTCAACATTCACAAGACCATAAATGTCATTAAAAACATCAAGAGACATAAAAACAAGAACCACATGATTTTATCATTAGAGGCAGAAAAAGCTTTTGATAAGATCCAGCATCCCTTTTGATGAAACCCCTCAAACATCTAGGCATAGAAGAAACATACCTCAAAATAGTAAGTGCCATCTACGATAAACCCACAGCTATCACATTGCTAAATAGGCAGAAACTGGAAACATTTCCCCTGAAAACCAGAACAAGACAAGGTTGCCTATTCTTATCCCTCTTGTTCAACATTGTGTAGGAAATCCTAGCTAGGGCAATTAGACAAGAGAAGGAAATCAGGGGTATCCAAATAGGAAAGGAGGAAGTCAAGTTATCCCTCTTTGCTGATGATATGATCCTATACCTTGAAGATCTAAGAGAATCTGTCAAAAACCTGCTTGTACTGATAAAGGACTTCAGCAAAGACTCAGTGTACAAAATAAACATGCAAAAGATGAGTTGCATTCCTATACACAACAACAAGCAGGCAGAGACCCAAATTAAAAGCACAATCCCATTCACAATAGTCATACACACACACAAAAATGAAATACTTTGGCATCTTTCTAACTGGAGAAGTGAAAGATCTTTACAACGAGAACTACAAAACACTGCTGAATGAAATCCAAGAAGACACAAACAAATGGAAAATATTCCATGTTCATGGATAGGAAGAATCAACATTGTTAAAATGTCCATCCTACCAGAGGCAATCTACAGATTCAACTCAATATCCATTAAATTACCAACATCATTCTTCTCAGACATGGAAATGACAACACAGAAATTCAAATGGAAACATAAACAACCACGAATAGCCAAAACACTCCTTAGCACAAGAAACAAAGCAGGAAGTATCACACTTCCAGCCTTCAAACTTTACTATAAGCCTACAGTAATCACAACAGTCTGGTATTGGTACAAGAACAGGCATATAGACCAATGGAACAGAATAGAGTTTCCAGAAGCAAAGTTTCAATTTCTCAACCAACTCATCTTTGGCAAAGTCTCCACCAACAACCACTGAGGAGAGGAGAACCTATTCAGTAAATCGTGCTGAGAAAACTAGTTGATCACATACAGAAGACTGAAACAGGACCCCTACCTGTCCCCATACACAAAAATTAACTCTAAATGGATCAAAGACCTAAACACAAAACCTCAAACTATAATAGTCTTAGAAAATGCAGGAGACACCCTAATGGAAATTGGAACTAGTAACCAATTCCTGATCAGAACCCTAAGTGCTAATACCATAAGAAATGATAGACAAGTGGAACTTCATCAAATGATGAGCTTCTGCAAAGCAAAAGAAACCATCAAGAGAGCAGGGAGACAGCCCACAGAATGGGAAAAAATATTTGCCAACTGCATATCTAACAAAGGCTTAACATCTAGGATCTACAAGGAACTCAAACGTGACAAAAGGAAAAAAACAAACAGCCGCATTTAAAAGTGGGCAAAAGACAGGAATAGACACTTCTCAAAAGAAGATATACGGGTAACCAACAGACACATGAAAAAGTGCTCAGCCTCACTAATCACTAGAGAAACACAAGTCAAAACCACACTGAGATACCACCTAACCTCAGTAAGAATGGTCATCATTAATAAATCAAACAACAACAGATGCTGGTGAGGATGCGGAGAAAAAGGAATGCCTCTACACTGCTGGTGGGAATGCAAACTAGTGCAACCTCTTTGGAAGACAGTGTGGTGATTTCTGAAAGAATTAGAAATTGACCTTCCATATGACCCAGCAACTTCCCTATTGGGAATATACCCAGAGGAACTCAAATCATTCTACAAAAAAGATACCTGCACACGTTTGTTTGTTGCAGCTCTATCGCAATAACAAAAACATGGAACCAACCATGCTGCCCATCATAACTGTACTGGATAAAAAAATGTGGTACATATACATGATGGAATATTATGCAGTCATAAGGAAGGACAAACATATGGAATTCACAGCAACTTGAATGGATTTAGAGTCTATCATAGTGATCTATCACAGAAACAAAGAACAAAGTACCATATGTTCTCACTCAAAAGCAGACCTTGAACAATTATCATAATACTATAAGAAAGGGATTGGTAGTAGTGGTAAACTGCCAGCAGAAGGGGGAGGGATTGGAAGTTGAGGGAAACTACTAGGGGAGTGAGAGGCACACCTCATCAACAAGGGTACCTGCATAATCAACATTTGTATACCTAACCCTGAATTGTACCCCGCATCTTTCAAAGAAAAGAAAAGAAAGACACCACATATGATTTGTTCACCATTTTATCTAAGCATTATTTCAAGTGTCCAAAAATTACTGGATGTAGTAAAAGATATTCAACAGATGATTTGTCCAACAAATGAGTGAATTGTTACTCTCTGTCCCTAGGTTTCCTAATTAAAAGAGAACTCCTATGTTATACCTACTTCCCTCTAGTAATATTGACTACAACTTTCTGAAAATGAAAGTGAGAAATTCTAATCCACTCTGTTTAACAGGTCCTGTGTTTATAACAACAGTCATAATTCCATGCCCTAGATGCTGCTGCTGCTTCTTTTTTTTTTTTTTAAGAATTATTTATGGGTACAAAAACTGGCATAGAGAAGGAATATACAGGTGGATATGAATGAGGTTAGGGAAGATACATGTTTTGACTCCACAGTAGACACAAATAATTTATATTTCTTTCCTTTGTCCCACACAACAAAAGACTTCATAAACTGGAATGAAACTAGGTACTAATAGATGTGATATTCACAGGTCACAATGAAAATTTTTTGAAGTGCTTTTTCCCATAGTCAACCAATTTATTTTAAAGCTCTTACTGAAAATTATTTACACTGGATTTTGAACTAAAAAACTTCAAAATCTTTTTACCTCTGACATTTCTATGAAAACCAAAGAGAAGAGTAAAAGTGACAATGAGTTAAGAAAAATATTCAATGCGAATACAATGCATTGCCTTTCCTTACATCTGGTTCCAATGAGCAAAGTCACATGCTCAAAATTCTGCTTGTAAACATTCTTTTAGCTGTATTGAATTCCACTGATAAGGACTGGGAGAACATGAGGTTATGATGAAGAAGTGGGGAGAAATAGAAAGATCATTAGACTAGAATTCTAGTTTTTGGTTCCACCACTTAATAGCCATTTGACAAAGCACTTGCTCTCTCTGTGCCCAAATTTCAGGGATTATAAAATGATGAAGCTTTGGTTCAGGAGGGCAGACTAAATATATGCGCTTACCTTACTTCTCTCCCAGATATCCCATGAAATGGCCATAAATATGTCTGAGAGGGGACACAACTGTAACAGTACTGGGCGCTGATGTCTTTGAAATGACTTCATGTTGAGGGAAGAAATCCCAGCCTAGGACCCATACAAAACACTGCAGCAGAAAGAGGAATTGGGTTTGTTGTTCCTCCAGGGGACCCAGGAGAGCTCCAAGCCCAGAGTTAGCAGATATGAGAGCAATAGTGGGCTAAGGATGAAAATAAGCATGAATAATTAAATATCCACTGTTGAAACAACTACACCAGATTTTCTCCCTCTTCATGAAACCTACATATGCAGACAGGTTGATAAAAGTGGGCTTGGCGGAGGAAAGTCATCCCAGCTTCAAAATAATGACCTAGGACTTTATTGATAAGTATAAAGCCAAGGATCCCTCCTCTTTGAGAAAAACAAAACAAAAAACAAAAAGCTGCCCAAAAGAGAAGGACCAAAATGAAGGCAAAATTGTAAAAAGTCTCTAGAAAGAGAGCGTAATTTAATAATTTGTAAAACGAAGCCAGGAGAGCAAAAGGTTAAGAAATATGGAAGATACATCTAGTATATAATAGATTATGCCTATAATCCCAGCAATTTGGGAGACTGAGGTAGGAGAATCCCTTTAACCCGGAAGTCCAAAACCAGCCTGGGTAACAAATGAGACCTCATCTCTACAAAAAATCATAAAGTTAATCGGGTATGGTAGTATGCACCTGTAGTCCCAGTTTTTAGGAAGGCTAAGGCAGGAGGACTGCCTGAGCCCAGGAGGTCAAGACTGCCATGAGCCATGATTACACCACTGCACTCCAGCCTAATTGATAGAGTGAGAACCCAACTCAAACAAAAACAAAAATGAGTACATCACTGTACATTTAATGGGAATTCCAGAAAGAGAGAAAACATAAGAGCTTTAACAATTAAAGGTATATTTCAAGAAAATTTCTTAGAGCTGAAGAAAACTTGCAGTTGTCAGATTGAATGAGCCCACTGAGTGCCCAAATAGATGAATTTTTTTTAAAAAAGGAAAAAAGCTTAAAACTTCTAGGAAAATATAATAGATTTTATATTTGCTTTACCCCTCAAAAGAATCAGCCTGGCATTGGTTTTTTTCACTAGCAATCTAAGAACTAAAATATAATGCAGAATTGCCTCTAAGAAATGAAGAGAAATTATTTTGAAGTTATAATTGTATGTTTGGTCAAATTATCAAATCATAACATTTGTGTAAACAGACTTTCAGACTTGTTATGACTCAGAAAATATGTTCCCTTGTGCCCTTTTGTAAAAATTGCTTGAAATTTTATTACATCATGTTAACACAAAAAGGAATCCCCAAAAAAGGAGGATATGTTATACAAATATTTCACAATCACACCCTGGAGTCAGGTAATTTAAGGAAATCTCATATTTTAGATATATGGCATACCTAGGGAGAAATTGATACAAACTTCATCAAGAAGTCAGAGAATTCTAAGAAAAATGCATTTAAGAAGAAAATATCTTCCTTTCCACAACACAAAAAGGTAAAAAATTATATGTATAATTATTAGTGATTATATAATTATTAGGATTTGTTGAAGATATGTGATCCTCTGTCAAGTATCTTAGGTGGGGTTCCCTAGAAGAGCTTGAGAAAAAGATGATTTTACAAGTGATTTATTGAAGAAGTGCTCTTTGGAAAAAGAGGATGAGGAAAACAATAAAGAGCAGGAAAACAGCTAAGCAAGATTGTGGCATAGCTGAAAATGAGCTGTACTGACTCAATAGAGAGACAGAAACTACAAATTGGATGTGAGATTGGATCCCATCTTGAGGTAAGCTGGTATTCTGCACCAATGTTAGTCAGTCAATCAGCAGTAGGCTTTTGGGGAAGGATTGACTTGCCTGGGGAGGGGGCTTCCAATAGTCCAAGGAAAATTATTTGGAAAACTAGACAGATGTGAGCTATCAGATGTCAACACTCATTGCAGCTGAGGCATGACTGCAAAGTGAAACATTATTCATTATAAAAAGGGGGAAAAACAAAACTAATTCCAGGAAAAACAAAAAGCTGTATAAGAAAATCATAGGTCTCAATGTGAAGCAGATTGCAACATCATGGTATAATTAAAAAAAAATTAATATTACATGAAAAAAGTTGTCTCCTTTGATTTTGATGCTAGAAATGTTCTCCTTTGAATTGCGTAGTTTTTGTTACAAGACTATATTTTCTTCCATATGGAATGAATCACTAATTAGACTTATAAATAATATTTTCATAATCATATTAACATAAGTATCATAATTTAACTTCTTTAAGAGTCAACTTGGAAAAAAAAGCATATATGACTTAATTATAGGACAGAAGACAAAATGTAAAAACCTTAACAGTATCAAAGTAATGGTAGCACTAATAAAAGTTAGAAACCAAAAGGAAAGATATAAAGTATAGGGAAGTATTAGAGTAAAAATTCCTCATTTTCCATGAATGGAGTCAATATATATGTTTTCTAGAGTTGAGATACCAAGAAATACAAATTTAAGCACTATGTTATTTAATATTATAAAGACATTCGATAAAGAAATTACAAAATAAATATAAAACTAACAAAAAATTGGAGAGAGAATGGTAATATAAATAAGCTAAATTTCTTATCTTTCATAAAAAGGAATTAATAGTCTACCTAAAGTTGATAAATCAAGCAATGGCCACATAATGATATTATCTGATGTTATGGAAACAAATCCCAGAAAGAGATGAAAACAGAAATAGTAAATTGTTACTACCCTGAGGATTCGTATACAGAAGAGTAAAGAAAGAGTAAACTTTTCTCTTGAATTTTGTAAACTTATGGGATTTTTGTATTGTTGCTGTTCTCCACACATATTACTTTTGGAGTGCTAATAAAATGGCAATAGGCATACTTTCTGATATATCCCATCAACGAATTAAGAAAATTAATTAAGATAATATATAGAGAGCACTTTTAGGCACTGCTAAGATAAATGTTAAGTATTATTAAGAGGACATGCCGTCTTAGGCAGTTCAAGATGGGGGAAGAAACATAGAGCTTTTCTTGATTAAGCAGCTCTTTCTAAGGTGCCAAGATCCAAATTAAAAAAAAAAAAATCTGTCTCCAAAAATGCTGACTGTAAAATATCTGAAGGAATAAATGTGCTGAGAGAAAGTATTTGGAAGTATGACAACAAGAAAATTTAAATAGTAAGTGTTGAGATAGAGCAATTTGGTTTCCATCAAATTTGTCCTCCAAACCAAAAACACTGTGAGGAACTAAACAGCAACCGTGGTGCTATCATATTAGGAAATGCCAAAGCAAAAAACATTTCTTGTTAAAATATAGACTTATCATATCCTTATATCACAGACCATTATTCAGACGCTTTTATTAGCAGTCTCATAACTAGCATCTCACATGTTTTAAAAATACTGTGTTCTCGTAACTTCTTAATTAGATAGATAGTTCTAATCAATAGTCCTGCTAGAGCTTTGAAATAAAATTGTTGATTCATGCCTCTGTTTGTTTTACAAGAAAGGAAATTTCTCAAAACAAAAAGCCATGTCTCACACTTTTTTCTCTCTAGTGCCTGCCTCAAGGCTTCCTAGCACATAGTTGGTATTCAGTGAAGGTTTGCTAAGTGGATGGATGGGTGGATGGATGAAAGAATATAAAAAATATTTGGTTTTTTAAATTATCTCAAGCAAGCCTTTGGCTTGTCTATAATGTGCAACAAAAATCTTGGGGCTGTCTCTTAGCCATTTTGCTTCTGTTGCCATGTGGCAATCCGGGAATAAATTGATCCCTCAATGAAACTGTTCACTTGAGCACTTCAGGTGGCAGAACAACTGCATGGTCTATTCTTACTTGGGACCTTTCACGAATAAGGGCTCTAGCCCAATAGCAAGTTTCTTAACATTTATTCAATAATCACAATCAGTATCCAACAGATATTTATAGAGAACATACTATTCACACACTGTGTTGCATGCCTGCCTCCTCAGAGACTCATCTGAGAAATGAAAATAATGCTATCTACCTCAGAGAGTTGTGATAGTGAGTTACTGGAATACTGTATGCAAAGCACTGGGTACATAGCAAATTTTCACTAAATGGCTGCTACTATTACTATTATTAAAAACATGCAACTGCTATTTCTGAGTAACCACTATATGCCGTCACGGCCTGCAGAAATGATTCAAAAAAGACAAGCAAAACAGGGCGGTCACCATTCAGTAGGAGACACAAACAAACTGGTGGACCACCTTACTGTATGTCCCTCCTGGATACCTGTTAAACTACTGGCCAGTAAGTTAGGATACATAGGGTAGGAAGGTGACTTACAGAAGGTTTTGGACTGAATTATCCGTGAACATACTTCTCTCCCCCACCAAATGTATTGAGGGCAAAACAACAACAACAACAAAAAGCCTGTTTACCTCTGTTCTTTCATAGTCCTTAGCATGTGTGTCCCATAGAGTATTAAATAAATATTGGTTGCATGGCTCTAAATTAGTCAAGGCGAGATACTTGGCCATGAGGACTAATCCAGAACATGGTGGTAAAGCAGGCTCTGTTCTTAGTAAATCACAACAAAAATGGAATGGAATAAGAATCCCAGCAGCCTGAAGAAGTCATGATCTCACCATGGGCACAGATGGTTATAAGACCCCTGATTCTGATTCTGATTCTACCAGTCCCTCAGACTGTCCCCAAACAAATAAACCAGAAGCAGTTTCTTCTTTAAACCATCAGACTTTGAGTCATGCAGCCCTACCTCCCTGGCACCAACATATTGGACAGGGGAATGAGGATATACAAATGAGCAAAAAAGTGACTCCTTGGTAGGAGCCTCTACCAGAGGAATCACTTTCAAGATCTCTAGGGGAAAAGAAAGACCCAACCTCACCCGCACAGCTTTTGAATTCCCTTCTTTCTGGGAGTCACAGCCTTACATTCTTTGGAATGTGTGATGTGGCAAGAAGAATAGCAATGCTTCCTCCTGGAGTTGCCTTAGTTCGGTCCTTTTTCCAATTGCATTAAATATTTTCTTTCTCATCATTTTCTTGAACTCAGACTTCATTTTATTTTCAAGTAAAGATGACACAAAAATTGGCAACAGATTGACATCACTTTATACCTAAATCCAGTTTCTTGTGTCACAAATGTTTTATCTTTAGAATAGTCTTTTTATTTGGGGAAGAAACATTTAAGAGACTCTGAGAAATTGAATGTGCAAAAATTTTTGTGATTCTGTGAATTACAGTGCATCAGAACATCCTTCCCCTTGAGTTTATTTCTGAGACAGGCTTGGAATTGAGCATGATCACATTCTCCACATCTCTGCTTGGTGTACTCCATTCAGACCTTTAACCACACAAGCTTGGTATTATTGTCCCCTGATTTTCCAGCACCTCCACTGATTAAACAATAAGGATCATTTTTCCCGGCCCTGTAATGATTTGCAGTAAAGGGCAGTATTGATTTCAGGGCTGTGACTCAGGGCTTGGTAAAATATTGGCCAAGAAGTGGGTGTAAGCAGCCACTAGCACTCTGGAGATTTCTGTACCTTGTTAGCAGCTAAAAATACTCATGTAACCAATTATGCTAATTTAAAGAAAACATCTAAGTATTTGACAACTTAGCACTTTCTTAGGATTTTTAAAGGATTAAGTAGCTTGCTATATTAGTATTCTTCATTCAGCCATCTTGTAGAAAAGAAAGCCTGGTATAATTCAAAGGCTTTTTCTTTGCAAGCCTACTGTGTGTCTATCACTGTAAAGGAGGGTAAACAAAATAAGCATAAGAACTGATTCATGCCTTCTAGAAAAGTATAGCCTAGCACAGGGGATGAAAGCAGTTCATTCATTAAGCAAGATACCCAAAAAACTTGTCCAGGTGGCCAGTGCCACTGAGGCTCAAGAACCAAAATGACATGTCCCGTGGTGCAGGAGAGGACATCATGATGGAGAAGAGGCATCATGTCTGCCAAGTACAGACAATACTGGGTCATCAAGACCGCTGAAGGCTTCAGCTACAGCCCCCACCATTGCCACCCTCCAGAGATTGGAGGAAGTTTGCTGCAGAGGCTGTGAATCCTGGCTCTCCTTTTCTTCTTTCATGTGGAGTTACCAGACACTTTTCTGCTTTGGGCTGCAACACAGAGTAAAATTCAGAAGCAATAAGTTGATTCTTCCCTGCCTACACATGAAGCCCTAAACACAGCACTGAAGAGCCTCAGTGACCTCGCCCAAGATGTTGTTCCAGATGTCACTCCCCATAACATGCCTCCCAGTCCTAGTACACTTCAGAATCAGACTCTTGAAATCTACTCTGTGTTTTCTCAATATTATGCTTTCACAGTCCTGTGGGAGACATAAACAAGCTGCTGGGTCACCTAACTGTCCTTTCTACCATGAAGAACCTTCCTTGCTATATTTCCCTATGGAAATTGCACTTATCTTCAATTCCCACCTTCAATATTCTTTCTTCACAAAATCTTCCCTGACTCAACCCCTAAGCCACTGGCTACCTGGTTGAAAATAATCTCATTCCACCAACTATTCCAATAGCATTTTGTTTACAGCTTATATTACACTCTTCAATTATACCCTATATTGAATTCTCCATAAATGACCTTCCTTCCAAATTCCTTAAGGGGCGAGAAAATACCTTTAACATCTCTGCCCCCAATTTCCTAACACATTTCTCCCAAGGAGTATTACATAAATATTAAATTAGTCAAGGCAACACACTGACCTATGGAAGACCATGGAGATAGAGGTGATAAAGGTAGCTCTGGGCTCAGTAATCTACTTGAAAGCGACATGGATATCTCATGGGCCTAAGGGTTGAAAATCATGTGCTACAGTCAGCTGTTCTGCTTACTAGCTCTGTTATTGGGTACTGAGTTATTTAAACTTTTGGATCTCAACACTCAACACTCATAGCAGTGTTGAAGAGCTGAAATTAAGCATACAGTTTGGGGGAACTAACCTGAGTGTGAACCTTTGTCAGCTGTGACTCTAGGTAGTTCGGGTGGGGTCATGTGCCCTTAGAATCCCTTACAACTTGTTGGGATGTTTGTTATGAGAGTTTTTCAGAGTTTTGTTGTTCTAGGGGACAGGGTATTATTTTAGACTACAGAAGTAGAGGGGTTAAGCTCATCTTACTCCTTAGTCCATGGCATACTATTTATCATTGGTTGCCTCTTGGCTGCTTTTATGTTTATTGATTATTTATTCATTCTCATTTATACATATTTCTTATTCTTACTCTTTATCTTGCCCCATATTTTGTGTGCCTTCTTATATAATGTGCATCTTTGCCTTGTACCTGTATAGTTTATATTTACAATCCATATTTTTACTTTTTCTCAGCACCATGTTTTTTTTTTTCTTTTAAAGATGTGGGGTACAATTCAGGGTTAGGTATACAAATGTTCATTATACAGGTACCTAGCACTATGTTTTAAGATCAATTTATGCTATTCTGTATACATTTGGCTCGTCTTAACCATCCATTTCCCCAGGCATAGAAGCCTAGATGGCTGCCAATTTAGCACTAATACTGTCACAGAGAACATTCCTATATATGTTCCTCAATGAACTTATGTGAAAATTCTCAGAAATATACCCAGAAACATAGCATTTGAGTTTTAGATAGGGTGACTGTATATCCCAGCTTACTCTGGAGAACCCACTAACTAATAACTAACTTGTTAATAACACTAGCTGCTAATGGCAAATTAGATATCATTATAGGCAAAGGACATACTACCTAATTGGTGTAAGTACTTCCAGCTTGCCCTTCAGCAGTGGTTATCAACTTTGACTGCACATTGGAGTCATTTGGGGAGCTTTAAAAAAATTACTGCTGTCTAGGTTCCACTCTCAGAGATTCTGATGTAATTGGTCTGAGTATGGCCTGGGCACCAGGATTTTTAAAGCTCCCCAGGATATGTGCACCCAAAGTTGAGAACCTCTGCTCCACAGAATGTTCTTTACCAATCTTCTCTCCCATCAGCAAGGTTTTAATACACCCACATCCCCACCACACTTGACATTATCCAATTGAAAGCACTTTGTAAAATGTAATTCTCTAAATGTCAAGTTTTACTACAACTTGTTCAGTTGGCCATGCCAAGGCTTTAATGGTTCACTCTGATTTAATGTGCTGCTTGCCAGTGAGATATTTCACATTAGCAATGATTCTTTTATATGAGCAAATGGTAGTTGGGTGCAAAGTAAACAGGGCTTTGAAAATGCCTTAACTTTTCATTTGAATTAAATGTAGAACTGTGTTTTAATGTGCCCCTTCCCCTTGAACAATGGCCTACTCCATGTCTGTCGCCAGACAGCATACCTGGCTCACTACTGTGTCCATCACAACCCAAGCTTACAATTGGCTCAGGTGCACAGGAGCAAGGCATGAGTGCCTGTATTGTTTCCCAGTCCTGTCAGCTAACAACTTAAGTTAAGAAGTAAAGGCAGTTAAAAGGGTTTTTTTTTTTAAGTTTCTAAAGAGAGCGAAATGTAGGTAGTAATGATTTTAAGTAATATTTAGTAAAATCATAAAACCTTGCAAGAAATTAACAGAGCTGAATAGCAGACTATTTTGGGTGATAGTAGCACCTTTCAAAAGAACATTTCAGCCACTGTAGGTGGCAATCTTTCTAAAATTAACTGCAAACTACCTTCTAAGACAGGGCACACTGAAATGAACTTAATCTTCTTTTCAAATGACCCATTCTCATCATTACTGTGCAAAGCTGTCCAAAGAGTACTAATCTCTTTGTCTTTTCTCTCAGTGTTCCCAGACTATACGATTGGAGCTTCTGTGCCCACTTCTAGTTTCTCTGATTCCTTCCAAACCTTCAGGATTCTAGCCATTACTTCCTACTATTCCCTGCAAGTCTGTGTGAAATAACCCCTAATTCTGAAGCCTTTCCTAGTGCCATTCCACTTAGGTGCTTCCAATTTGCTTTGTTAGAATAATGTCTATAGTACTCAGAAAGAGGCTGAACACGTCTTTAATAAGCAAGAAAACTTTGCAACAAAACTTTTGGTTACTCAGAGACCTTTGTTGATTTATTACACGATGCTTAACTATGTTCTTAAATGATGGAAATTCTAGGTGAGTTCTTGGTTCTTAATAGAAAAAGCTTACACTGGCATTTTTAGTCAATATAATACATATCACAGTAATTAAAGAAGCAGATACTTTCTCATTGATAACTCTTGAGCATGCTCATTTAATACTGAGAAATCTTTTTTTAAAATAAAGAATATATTTACATGCTGTTTCCTCTGCCCAAAATGTCCTTCCCTCTCTCTCTACCTGGCAAAATCCCTCTTATCTTTGAAGACCCAAGTGTCTCCTTTCTTGGGATATCATCCCTGACTCTCCTTGGCAAACTGACCTTTTATGCCCTTTATATTCCCAAAGAGTAGAAGTGTCTGACAAAATAGACTACGAGTTGTTTGAGGGCAGGAAATACATCTTGTTCATCCTTGGATGCCCAAAACCTAACACAGGACTATAATTTAGTGCTTAAAATATTTGTGAATAAATGTATGCATTTTAGAATATTTTGTGGCCATCTTAGGGAGTAGGAAAGATGTATAAACAGTTGAGGTGGTACCAGGAAAAATCAAATGAGAAAGAAGAACAGACAGCAAGAAAGTCAGGGAAGGAAGAGGAAAATAGAGAAGAGAATGATGAATGTGAATGATGAAAGAGATGTGTTGGGAGGGAAAGTTATAAGCCCTAGATGTGTTGGGAAGGAAAGTTATAAGCCCTAGAGTATAGAATTACCCACTGTTACTGACTTTTTTGTTTAAGGAATCTGGTTTCCTTTAGGAATTTAGGAATCTGGTTTCCTTTCTTATGTTGGTCCTTTGAGATAATAATTAGCTTTCAAAATATTGTTCATAATCTTTCATTTTTCTTAACCTTAAGTCTTAAAACTTCAAGGCTATTCACCCATCCTTCCTACTCTCCTGACTTAGAACTTCAAGTCTCTTAGCCTACTCCACGTTAACATCAGAATAATATGGTCAAAATGCAGGAAACACTTCCAGCTTCAGAATATTTTCCATTGAGTGGGAGGGAGCAGTTGTTTAAGGACTTGTGATTTATCCTTGATCACAAGAAACGTGTTGTTATCATCGCCAGAGGAAATAAGTCTCAAAATTCTTTGGGCTGTATTCATTATTTAACAAGTTACTCTTTTAGTTGACAAAAGGGTAGAAAGGAAAAGAGTGGAGAAGAGGATGTAAAGAGCTAATTTCATATGATCTATAAAATCAAAAGGCTAACAGCAGGGAGTCACAGATAGCAATCTGGGATTTAGAGAAAGAAAATACCAACTTCTGAATTCCGTGGTTTCAAAACTAATTTATTCACCGTGAACCAATCTTGCAATTCATTAGCTTCACCCCAGAGACATGACTGAATGTCATCTCTTTTTCTGACCTATAAATAATAGGTGCCACTTGCTTAGGAATGAAACTTAGAGCATAGTAACAAAGTAAATCAATATGACTGTTAGAAAGCTAAAAAATAACAGGCTCAGTTCTGGATCTTTAGAGAAAGAATATTTTTCAATTCCCTGCTCTTCATGAGAAAAAAATGACAAGAAAATTGATGATAAATTGTCTTTTAGCAGCACTAAGGTTGAACCAAAAAAAAATCTAAGAATTAAAAATAAAAGGTCATATTGTTCAGTCATTTGTTAACCCAAATAAATAGCTGAGAACAATGATGTCATTTCATAGGTTAATCACAATGGTGTGGCACCAAGTGTGGCAAGACTGAGTTCTTGAACAATTAAATATAAATAGAGCACTTTGTAAAATGTAACTTCCAGTCCTGGACCTAAAAGACCTGCCATACATATTCCTCCATGCTCTTTCTTCATTCCTACTGATGAGAATAAAGGTGACTATAATGACTTGGAAGCTACTCATTTAGCATAGCAGATCCTCTTTCAGCCTGGGTCCCTGAATGACTGCATGGGATAGAGCCACCACCAACCCACCTGGGACCTATATTTTGCCCCGTTACATGAGTAAGAACTAAACTTCGAGTTCTCTAAGCCACCACATTTTGGAGTTTTATTTGTGAGAGTAGCCTGTATTATCTAGATAGCTAGCTAGCTAGATGGATAACTGCATGTTCCACTTTTATTTCATTTTTTAAAAGTCTTAATTAAGTAATACAAATTCATTGTAGGGAATATATTGTAAATGCAGATAAGCAAAAAAAAAAAAAGAAAAAGAAGACGAAATTAAAAACTCCTGTAATTACTCAACATAACAAGATGTACTGTTATAAGGTAGGGATCACATGTTATTATTTTGTAAGGCATTTTTTTACTTAAAAAATTAGGAACATTTTTTTCTTCTGTGTCATCAAATACTATTCTACCACATGATTTTTAATGGATGCATTATAAAAGTTACATAGATCATTGGGAACTCACAGTTAAATGAATAGCAATGTTTCTGTTCATAAACAAATTAACCAGAGCATTGCTAGGCAACAGCTGTTCTCAGAATGGTTATGTTTTGGAATAATAGCATGGGTGACCACTTGGAAAACCATAATTTGTTCTGGTACATGAACCAGTTAGTATTGTGGTAGAAGTTAAACTGCTATAATTTTTTAAAAAATCTTTATCAGAATGCAGGAAACATTTCTGTCATCAGAACACTTCAGATGATGTAGGGGAGAGCAGTTGTTTAAGGAATGTAACTTCTTGATCAGAAGAAATTTGGTATCACAGTTTAGTAGGTCCAGGCCAACCTGGTAGTGCTGCATTAATCCACAAGAGAAAGAGAAGCCCAGGGTAAGTAGTTTTTCAAAATTTTATTTTAGAATCATGGGGTACAAGTGAAGATTTGTTACATAGGTATATTACTTGAAGGTGAGGTTTAGACTTCTGAAAAGCTCACCCCACCCCATCCCCAGGGGTAAGGATGGTACCAAGTGGGTAGTTTTGTATTCCTTATTTCCCCTCTCCCTCTCTCTTTTAGTAGTCCTAGTGTTTGTTGTTCCCATTATTATGCCGATGTATGCCCAGTGTTTAGTTCCCACTTATGAGTAAGACTTATGCGGTACTCAATTTTTTGTTTCTGTGATAATTCATTTAGAGTGATGGTCTCCAGCTGTATTCACGTTGCTGCAAAGGACATGATTTTATTCTTTTTGTGATTGCATAGTATTCCACAGAGTATACACTCCACATTTCCTGTTCACTGTTGTTGGTTCCATGTCCTTGCTATTGTGACTAGTGCTGCAACAAACATACAAATGCAGGTGTCTTTTTGGTAAAACGATTTATGTTCCTTTGGGTATATTCCCAAAAGTGGGATGGCCAGATTGAATGGTAGTTCTGTTTTTAGTTCTTTGAGAAATCTCTGAACTGCTCTCCACAGGGGCTGACCTAGTTTATGTTTCCACCAACAGTGTACAAGTGTTTGGGCTAAGCAATTTTGGGGGCTGAAGTTTTAGACTTCCCTTCTGCTCACAGTCTATTGTTTAAAGCTTAGTTACCTGGTCAAATGTACCTTCAAGAGCATCCAGAAAATGAAGTTCAAACAAGGATGGCCTTGTGTTCACAGAAAACTGCACAATATGGAAGGAGAAAACAGATATGAAGGTAAAAGAGCACTCTGCCTCATCTTCCAAAGTTAGCATAGAGTACAATGTTTAAGAGCAGAAGCTCTGCTTCAGTAACTCCTCTGATACCAACTCCCACCTTGGCTAAGTATTATCTGTCTGACCTAAGACTGTGGCTTAGCCTCTGTTTGCAGAATGAGGACATTAAAATTTGCACAACTGTTATGAAAATTAAATGATTTGATTTATGTAAAGAACTTATAAAATATTTATTGTAATTACTACATATGCAGCACCAACAGAAAATGGATGGCATGTGGCCAGAAGAGAAAAGTGCACATTAATACATCAAGTGGTTAAAAGTAAAAACTGTGGAGTCAGACTGCTCAGAAGTGGAACTGGTTCCTATCACATACTAGCCTAGCCACTTGGATAAGTTACCTCTGAGCCTCAGTTTCCTCACCTGGAAAGTGGAGATTATAATTTATATCTACCTCAGGATTCTTGTCATGATTACATGAGTTAATGTAGAAAGTATGTAGCACAGAGCCTATCACATAGCATACACTATATAAATGTTGACTTCTAACTATTGTAAAGGAGTGTTGTCAGTGAAAATTAACCAATATTCCTACAAAATTGGTTTGTTCACCTGAGTCTTTGAAAGTGACACACACCTGGTCACACGCTAACTATCATGACATTTTTTTTTTTCTATTCCTCAGCTCTAAGGCTTCTGTGCTTTCCAGAGTCAATAGATTGGTATTCTATAACATGGGTGGTGGAAATATATTTATCACTCAAATTGAACAGAAATTGCCTCTGTGCCCAATTTCATTTCCTTTTGGAATATCATGTATGTTCTCATACATCTTCCTTGGTTCTGTAATACAGGCTTCTGAAGGGACAAAAGTGTCCTTTCAGGTAATAAATTTGCCCAAAGAATGTCCCTGTTGATGCTGAGACTTTAGGATTGAAAGCTATTCTCAGAATCCAGAATTGAATTAGGCTATGTCTTTCTTTTCTATTTTAAGTCAACAAATCCTTGAATGGTGACAAATGTCAAAAACCCCTTCATTATGATAGTTACATTTTAGCTGAAATTAAATCTATCCATTTAAATCAATAATAACGTGTAAACAGAAAAAAATCAAAATAGTAAGAACACTTTCCTGAATGTGAGATTCTATCAACCTATTCAGTCTCTCTGATAAGTGTGGTTAGTGTATTGGCCATTCTCATTTTTGTGGAGAATTACTTTGCTAGAAATGGTGCCATAAATCAAAATTATGTACGTTAAAAATTATTTTCCCACAGATTTAAAGCCATATTAGGGCATGAAATTCCTAATCAATGTTCAGTGTCCAACTTTTTATTAAAATGTGCCTAAAGACAATATCTAGTTGATTATCAATTATATATCTAATATGTGCTAATATTTAATGTCACATGTCAAGATTTTATCTTCTACATAATTTCTGTCTTATTTCATTGCATAAATCTGAAGATGAAGGAATGCCTTCACAGAATCTAAAAGAACTGTTTCTTTTTCTTTTCTAACTTTTATTTTGAAACCATCTGAGGCTTTTTAAAAGTTGTAGAAATAGTACATGGAGGCCGGGCACGGTGGCTCAAGCCTGTAATCCCAACACTTTGGGAGGCTGCGGTGAGAGGATTGCCTGAGCCCACGGGTTTGAGACCAGCCTGGGCAACTTGGTGAGACCTCGTCTCTACAATAAATCACAAAAACTAGCTGGCATGGTGGCATGCCTCTGTAGTTCCGGCTACTTGGAAGGCTGAGGCGGAAGGATGTCGGAGCCCAGCAGGTCCAGGCTGGGGTGGACGTGAGTATGCCACTGCCACTGCACTCTAGCCTGGGCGATGGAGTGAGGCTTGACTCAAAAATAAAAAAATTAAAAGTCAGGCTTGGTGACTCAGCCTGTAATCCAGCACTTTGGGAGCAAGGCGAGTGGATTGTTTGAGCCCGCTGGTTCGAGACCAGCCCAGGCAACCTGGCCAGCCCCGTCTCTACAATATATCAAAAAACATTAGCCGGTGTGGTAGTGCGTGCCTGTAATTCCAGCTACTTGGAAGGCTGAGGCAGAAGGATCACCGGAGCCCAGCAGGTCGATGCTAGGGTGGCTGTGAGTGTGCCACTGCACTCCAACCTGGGAGATGGAGTGAGACTCCAACTAAAAAAAAAGAAAGAAAGAAATACTATATGGAGTTTCATATACCCTCGTTCAGTTTCTAGAAATGTTAGCATCTTACCTAACCATAGTACAACTGTTAAAACCAGACATATATTATGATTAACTGACAAACCTTCTTTGAATTTCACCAGTTGTCCTTTCTCTGGTCCAGGATCCCACATTTCATTTAAATGTCATGACTCCTAGTCTCTCCAACTTGGAACAGTTACTCAGTCTTTTATGAAGAGTATAAGCCAGTTATTTTATAAAATGCCCCTCTGCTTGGGTTTTTCTGATGTTTTCTTATGATTACATTGAGGTTATCCATTTTTGGCAGGGGCACTACAGAATTAAACCATCTTACTGGGGGTTAGATGCTGTCTGTATGTCTCAGTATAGTGAAAATGTTAACTTTGATCACTTGATTAAGAGAATGTCTGCTGGTGTCTCCATTATAGATCATTTCCCTTTGTAATTATGAATATCTTGAAGGCACATGTATTTTTAAAATGATACAAATACCTGTTTCTCATGATACTTTCACACACTAATGTTAGAATGCATTGATGGTACTTGCCTAAAACATCTATTACAGCCATCATTCCTTTTACACATTTTATTGATATTCTACTGTAAGGTTGAATGAGCCCTTATCTCCCATTTATTATTATTCAATTGTTTATTATATTAGTATAAACTCTTGGTTAATTATTTTATTTTATGGGTTATAATTCATTACTATCATTATTTATATATTTGCTCAGATTGTCCCAGATTTGGTTATGAGAGGCTCTAGAAAAGCTTGAGGGTTTTGTAGTTAACTCTGAGATCTACAGGGGAGACCTAAGGCCACTTGAGGACTTTTGAGAAAACTGACCAAGGAATGTGTTTTGTCATTCTCTTAGTCATTGCAAAAATTTCCTGTAGTAAGCACAGGTATTAGAGATGAAGTTTTTGGAATCTGTTCAAAGTTGCCTGGAGGACAAGACATTCATCTGTATGTTTACTGCCATAAATTCAGAAAGTATTAACCTGGGTTAATATCATTTGGAGTTCCTTCGTTCAAACATACAAAATCACTTTCTTCCCTTTGGGGAAGGCAGATTCTCTCATAGAGGAAGAAGCATCCAATCACATTTCTTACTCTTCTCTCCAGTGTATTGTAAGGTCCTCCAAGGGAATTAGCATTGTCAATCCAATTAGAGACTAAATACCAATTGACTGTATTTTACCACTGAGGGAGCTTACTGTGCCTTATAAAAAAACATAGGCCTGCTATCCTTCTGCCCTTGCTATACCTGTGGTATTAGCTAGCTTGTAAGTTTTACCTCTAGGGCAGCTAGGCCAAAGCCTCTCTCAGGTCCATTCTTTTCTGTTCCAGATAACCGCAGATTTTGCCAATCTATTTTCCAGTAGAAATGAATCAAACACCTTGTTGAGGTCTCCCAGCCTAAAACATGTGAAAACACAGCTTTGTACGGGAGAACTAGCTTTGGAGAGTGTCATGTGCTTTCTCCACCATTAATAAGTAATTGTCTGGGTGATGCATATCCCTGGGGAAGAAACACGAGGAGGGGAAAGCTCAGACTCCAAATTTTAGCATCCTGAAAAAGATACATAATCATCCCTGTGCCTTTTTCTCATCTGTTCATAGTCACATGCTCATCATGGATGATCATCCTAGCAAGCCTCATCCATGGTTCAGATGCATCAGGCAATCTTGACAGAGAGGGAAAGTCTGTTTTGTGACCAGTGGATCAGCCACATCAGAATAGTCTATAAGTACAGATTTCTGAGCCTCACTCCAAGCAGACTTACCAAGATAACAGATTCCAAACATCTACATTTTTCAAAGCAAATGTTCCAGGTGACTTCCATGTGCATTAGCATCGAGAATCACAGTTCTGTTGGTAGGGTGTAATTTAAATCACCTTTTCTAGAACACATGGTTCAGTCAGAACCTCAGGTCCCCTCAGCCTATCTTTCTTTCTGCTAACCAGTATGAGATATTCCATGTTCTTTATGTAGCTTCTCGACTTGCAGTATTTCCTACTACCATGGTAGGCTTAACCTAAAGGACTAGATATCTTAACCAAACTCGTCTCTTCTTGGTACCCTTTCTTGTCCTCCTTCATATTCCACCCCATTCCGGGGGGGGGGTGTCACTCTGAATCCCACCTCTCGTGGGGACTAGATCCTGCTTGCTGCCTGGCAGGCTAGAAACTATAAACAGATCTCTCAGAATTGTGCCACACAGTCTCCCTGATTCCTGATTGTTTCACCATTTCATGAATTTCTCCTGTACAAACTCATAATTTAATATTCCACAACACCATCTTTAGATATGAGACTAAATGTCCCAAACCCTCCTCAATGTACATGGACAACCCAGGTGCTTCCCCCAAAGAAGCTTCTCTGTCACATTTGTTGTTTCACACCCCACCCCCAACAAGTGTCCCCTGACTTGGAATCAAGGCTTCCCGAAACCTCTCTGGCATGTGCAGAGAGGGCTTCAGGGGAAGACCTGTAGTTCAGGCTCAAGGAAGGGCCTGAGTCTCCTGGAAGTTACAGCAGATATTGTCAGGGCCCACAATGCCTGGTAGATATTTGGTGATGAATTGACTAATAATAAAGATTATAACAAATTACATACCAATGATAACAACAATAACAGCGAATATGTATTAAGTCCCCTGCTACGTGCCAATCTCTCTTCTGAGCACTTTGCTTATCCTTATATTTCATGAATCCAGGGGTTGGTGGCACATACCCGTAGTCCCAGCAACTCAAAAGGGTAAGCAGGAGTATTGACTGAGACTGTGAGTTCAACTCTAGCGTGGGAAACAGTGAGATCCTACCTCTTAATGGAAAAAAATATTGGGCCGGATCAGGTGGCTCACACTTGTAACCCTAGCACTTTGAGAGACAAAGGCAGAAAAATTGCTTGAGCCTAGGAATTCAGGACAAGCCTGGGCAACACAGCAAGACCATATCTCCTAAAAAAAATTAACTGGGCATGGTAGCATGCACCTGTAGTCCCTGCTACTTGGGGGTACTGAAGCAGGAGGATTGCCGGAGCCCAGGAGGTTGAGATTGCAGTGAGTCATGATTGGGGCACTGCACGCCATCCAGTCTGCGTGAGTTGGCAAGGTCCCAACAAAAAGGAAAAAAGCGGGGGGGGGGCATGAAGATATTATTCTATTTCAGAAATCCTCAAACTTTTTCTGTAAAGGGTGAGATAGTAAATATTTTAGACTTCGTGGGCCATAATCTTTGTCACAACTATGCTACTCTGCTGTAGTGCAGAGCATCCAAGTGTAAATAAATGGTGTGACTGTTTTCCAATTAAACTTTATAAAAAACAGGCAGCAGAATGGGTTTGACACAAAGCCCATAATTTGCTAACCACAGTCTTATTTTGAAGAGGGGAAAATTGAAACCAAGGGTGGTTAAGTAGCTTTCTGAAGACCATAGAGCCAGTGAATGACAGAGCCAGCATTCCAACCCAGTTTTAAGTCTGACTCTTTATCGCTATTCTACATTGATATTTTTGAGTGAATGAATAAAATGATGATATAGAGATGAACTCCATATCTTTGATATGCATTTTTTCAGAGCCCACTGGTGGATGCTAAATGTCAGACTGTGCCAAGAATATACAATTACAATGTGGAATAAAATTGTATTAGTTTCCTATTGCTGCTGTAACTCATTGCCACAAACTTAGTGATTTAAAACAACACTAATTTATTATCTTTAAGTTCTCAATGTCCAAAATCACTTTCACTGGGCTAAAATCAAGGTGGTAGCAGGGTTGCATTCCTTCTGGAGGCTCAAAGAGAAAATCCATTTCCTTGTCTTTTCCATTTCTAAAGGTTACCTGCATTCCTTGGCTGTGGCCACTTCTTTTATCTTCAAAATCAGCAGCATAGCACCTTCAAATTTCTCTTCTGAGTGACTAGTCTGCCTCCCTCTTATAAAGACCCTTTTGATTGCATTGGGCCCACCTGAAACATCCAGGATAATCACCTCATCTCAAAATCCTTAACTTAATCACATCTACAAAACCCCTTTTACCATTTAAGTATCATTCACAGCTTGCAGGGATTAAACATGGACATCTTTGAGAGGCTACTGTTTCTGCCAACCGAAAGACTTTCAGGGCAAATGCACTGACCTAGCAGACTTTCTCCTCTAATGCCTCCTCATAACTTAACCTTCTGCAATTTGAATGAAAGCAGAACTGACCCCACATCTAATGGCTTTATGCATAGGTGTGTAGAACACGAGCCACATCAGGGGAAAACAAAACACTCTGGGAACTGAGAGCAACCCAAAATAAAAGAGTAGGTCACCTTATTCAGTTCTAGTCTCCCAAATAAATGAAAACTTAAGCCTTTCTTTTAACAAAGCAATGTTGTTAGAGTTTTACTTTTCCCAACAAAAATTTCAGCCCTGACATTTTCAATGCTGGTATCTAAAGATATTAGTGTCAGTTTAAGTATTCTAGAAAGTGGGTATTAAGGCAGAATTGGGGTGTAAATGCTTATTAAGAGAAATGACCATGAATGATTAAGGGGCAAAGAAGTTAGAGAAGGTAGGGAGAGACTTCAGACCAAGATATAGGTCTGATATCTGTGAAAGGAGAGGGGAAAGTAGGGAGGATTGTGTAGAAAGAGGCTCAGGCTCCAGTACAGTTTTGGGGAAGTCCCTGCCAGGCCAATGGGAAACTCCAGAAACAAGATTGCTCTTCAGAGTCTAGTTCCCCACCATGCTTGGTCTTTGGCCAGGAGCAGCCCAAGAAAATATGGTCTTGGTATGAATAAAGATCCCAAAGCTATGGCAAAGCTGCAGACTGTCTGCTAACTACTTTTTTCATTACAAGTTCTCTCTTAAAGGGAGATTGGGGCACTTTGGAAGGCTGAGGTGAGAGGTTTGTTTGAACTCAGGGGTTTGAGACCAGGCTGTGCACCCTGGCGAGACCTCGTCTCTACAATAAATCAAAAAAATTATCCAGGTGTGGTGGCACGTGCCTGTAGTTCCAGCTACTCGGAAGGATAAGACAGAAGGACCACCTGAGCCCAGCAGGTCTAGGCTGCTGTGGCTGTGAGCATGGCGCCGCACTCCAGCCTGAGCGACAGAGTGAGACTCTGACTCAAAAAAAAAAAAGGAGCAGGGGAGATTGGAGGAGCACACCTCTATGACTGTCACAATAAGTCATAACCTTTGTGGAAATAACTATGAGAGAAATTTTCTAATCTTCAACCCTGAAGAGACCAATGATGATGTGTATAATCTTTTTTTGGTCTTTTTTTGATGTAATAATCTTAATAATACTGAAGATTTTTCCTTTAAATACTTGTGTAGGTTTACTTTTTTAAATTGATGAGCCAGTTCTTCTCAAACTTTCATTGTGAAGGTTCTTTTCAAGTAAGCTTCTATCTTTCCCATATATTATTTTTGTCTCAGAATATTCTGTTGACATTCTGTTGACATTGTGAAAAGGAGTCAGGGGAGGGAGAAGAAACTAAGAGAAAACTATGAAAATATTGCAATAGATTAAGGCATTTTTCACTCAGCCAAATGCACTTATTTGAGCTGGGCTTGTTATAGTGCTTGTTCCCATAATGCTATCAGCATTGTGAGTGAAATGTGCTTCCCTAAAGATCTCTGAACTGAACAAACTGTCTTTTTCATTTTATCCTAGGACTCAAGAGGCTGTAGGTCTACAGAGCCTCTTGGTATGTATCTATACCCAATTATTCTAAAGAAGATTCGAGGAGGATAAGATAAAAATGGTCTTCAAATGCAAGATTTTTTTTTTTTTTTTTTTTTAGAGTCTTACTCTGTTGCTTAGGCTGCAATGCAGTGGTACAATCACAGCTACCTCATCCTCAATCTACTGGACTCAGACAATCTGTCCACCTCAGCCTTCCAAGTAACTGAGACTACAGGTGCACGCCACAATGCCTGGCTAATTTTTTTGATTTATTGTAGAAACAAGGTCTCGCCATGTTGCCCAGGCTGGTCTCAAACTCCTGGGCTCAGACAATCCTCTGGCCTCAGCCTCCCAAAGTGCTGGGAATATAGGCATGAGCCACCATGCCCAGCCAAACACAAGATTTTATGGACAACCAGTTTAAAATAGTGCACTTACGGAATGGCAAACTCAGGAAGGGGTTGGATAGAAGACTAGCTTGGGGGAATCAGGAGGAATGGTCTCTCCCACCTCTAGCACATTCTCTAAAGGCAAGACCTGTTCCTCTTTTTACAACCTCACTGTACTTTGTAAACTGCCTTGTAGTTGTAGGGGTTCGGTACACGTTTACCAAGTTGAGTTCTGTAGACAATCTCCTCTCTTAAAAATACTAACCTTGAAATGACGGAAAGACTTCAGAGGAAACAGTAAAGTACACAATGAAACATCAGGAAACAAATAAAAAAGAGGTTAAAGGGTTGGGTTTTACTTGTGACTTCCCCATAAACCAGCAGCTCAGCCTTGTCCTTTTCCCTTGCATTCCAGGCTCTAGGGTAGCTTTGGAAAATGAGAGAGGCCATGGTGGGGATGGGAGAGAAAGGGGACAGCAGCAATAGAAGTAAATGGAGAGATAATTGCCCAGGTGTTCAAAGTAATCGGGAAGGGAGATGTTGAAGGATAGAGAAAAGGGGTGGGAGTAGGGTGGTGTAGGGGAGTAAAGAGACAAAATAAACTGCTGACTGAACAGTTTTGCCTGTGTTCTTACTTGCCACAACCTCCCTCTCATCTTAAGATATCCCTTTGCGTGCCACTCTTGACCTGCCTGTAATTTTTATTGGTAAAACAGAAAAAGTAGAAAAGAATACAACACGATGTCATTCAGGATCTAACCAGGAAACTGAGAATCAAAAACAGAGGGAATTTAATGCGTCAAATTTGTTAATAACAAATCTTCTAACCAGTGAAGAGTGAAGCAACCAGAGATTAGCAACAACAGGAAGCTGCCACCACCTCTAGGCTGCAGGGACAAAGGGAAGAGACAGTGTTTGCAGAACTTAGGGCCAGTGAAACTAGGGCCATTCCAGGCCTGCCCTGAAGAAGCTGGACAGATGAAGCAGCCACTAGTGGACGCATTGTTAAGGTAGAGAGAGAAGGGAGAAAGCTCCTTGATTCTCCCTCTCGTTTTTCTATCTCCCTAGACTGCCTCCCATTGGTCAAACCCAAACAGAAAACAACTGACCAAAAAAAACCTGGGAAATGCAGACTTCAGGAGTCATCCCACTGTGATACCAAGTGGGACAGAGAAAAGGCAGAACCAAAAACCTAGGACATCCTCAAACCACTTGTTTTGTCTAGCTCCCAAGAACCATCTGTGATGGTGAATTTTGCATGTCCACTTGTCTGAGCTACTGCTAGATAGCCAGTAAAACATTATTTCTGAGTGTGTCTGTGAGGATGTTTCCAGAAGAGACTAGCAGTTGCATCAGTAGACTAAGTGAGGAAGATCTGCCCTCATCAGTGCAGACAGGCATCATCCAGACAATTGAAGGCCTGAATAGAAAAAAAAGGCAGAGAAAGGGTAAATTTGCCATCACTTCTTGAGCCGAGACATTCATCTCCTCCTGCCCTCAGACCTCAGAGCTCTGAATTCTCAAGCTCTCAGACTTCAAGACTTATCATGGGACTTCTCAGCCACTATGATTGTGTGAGCCCATTCCCATGATATAATCTCCTGTTAGATATCTAGAAATATCCTATTAGATCTGTTACTCTGGAGAACCCCAGCTATTACACCATCTAAATAAATAGCTTATAAAGGAAAGGACTGGTTTATAGAAGAAGGAATTGTCCAACAGACAAGAACACATAGGTTGAAAGTTTCTTCCTTGTGTGACATAGTTGCATTTTCAATAAATTGACTTCAAATGAAGTTATGTAGCCTGTGAGAGGGCCTTTACGAACACTTCATCCTCTATATGAACAGATTGTCTTTACAGTGCTTCTTTGAAATTCAGCAATTCATGACTTCATGAATCATTCTTCTGAAGAAACGGTTCATTTGCCAAATAAACATTCAGGAATCCTTTTAAATCATAATATATAGTAACTATATTTTCCAAAGCATGAGATCCTTCAACAGAATTTTATGCCTCTTCAGAATTTAAAACAATATGGGATACTAAAAATATTAGAATCCTCAAGGACAATGGGACAAGATATTTGAAATTATACAGTTTTTGGCCAGGCACAAGGGCTCACACCTGTAATTCCACACTTTGGGAGGCTAAGGCAGGAGGATTGCTTGAGCCCAGAAGTTCAAGACCAGCCTGAGCAACATAATGAGACCTCATGTTTACAAAAAAATTTAAAAAGTTAGCTGGGCATGATGGTACATGTTTGTAGTCTCAACAACTTGGGAGGCTGAGGCAGAAGGATTGCCTGAGTCTAGGAGGTCGAGGCTGCAGTGAGCTGTGATTGAGGCACTGTACTGCAGTTTGGGCAACAGAATGAGATCTTGACTCAGAAAAAAATTTCATGCAATTCTCAAAAATTTAAAATTTAAGCTCTTTGCACCAATATTACACTTGCTCCTGACTTCCAAGTAGAGTATGTGTCTATAGGAAAATGCATTGCTGTCCAGCGCAAAACAAAACACATCTCTATCCCATATGAAATGTACTGTGGGATTGCTTTATCAGGTTTTTGGCTTCCTTTGGACCTGAGGATCTGGACAAATAAAGGAACACTTGCCTTAGATGAACACTAGCTTCATTTATGTCTGAAAAAAATGGGTTGAAACTAATACAGCCCTGACTTACGCCATGGAGTCATAGTCCTTAGGAGACTTCTCAAAAATCATGGAAGAGAATCTGTCCTCAAGTCAATGTACAACTTGGGTCATTGTTAGGAGGTTCACTCTTGTCACCAGCCTTAGATCACCATTCTTGGGCTTATCTGGATTTCATATTCTTCTTTTCTCCTGGGCCTGGATTCAGTTTCAGAGATTCAGGCTCCTCTTGACCACATGATGTTCAAAATATCATGTTGATGGTCAAACCCCCATTCTAGCTTTTCCTTACAGATTCCTTGTTTCCTCTGGTTTGGCTCCTATTCATGGCTTCATACTTTTGACTCATAGATTGACTATCTCCTCCCTCTTTTTCCAATAGACTTCCTTGTGTCTGAGTGAGCTCCCAGCCCTGGCTCCTCTTGACTTGACCCACCTCATCCCATTGTCCCCGCAACAGGATGTTTTACATTTGCATAAGTGCAAATAACTCTCTGAGTCCAAGGATGACAAAAGGGGTACTGTCATGTGACAAGGCCATCCACTTAGCAGTGGCTGCTCAAAAACAGTTTGGGGAAATATTCTGAAGTTAGGATGTAAAGCAGTCCATGATTGATAGGTAAAAATCTCTGGAAATTCTATTACTATCTCTGAAAAATACATTAAATGGCTGCCAGTAGATGAAATGATACATTGGTAGATTTCTGAAAGAATCACAGAGAAAAGAATGGAAGTTTTTGAGTACCGGTTTATCTTCTCAAGATTACAGAATCCCAGAGAGAAAGCCAATCTCCATGGCACAGATCTGCCTCAGTGTCTAACAGCCTCTCTACCAGCAAGGGAGATTGGAAAACAATTCCACAATTACAGAACTTCTGATATAAGGCTCTGTATTTAGCTAATACTCAGCAGTCTGTCTTTCAAAGATCTCCACACTGGATTCCCAATAGCTGTGTGCTGTGTGAATCGATGACACAGATCTTGTTTTAGTTATTTAAGACACTTATCTTATTGCCTCATTCAAGACAATATTTATTTGTTTGTTTGTTTATTTGTTTATTTTTGAGTCGAGGTCTCACTCTGTCACCTAGGCTGGCGTATAGTGATGCAATCATGGTTCGCTGCAGCCTCAACCTCCGGGGCTCAGGCAATCCTTCCACCTCAGTCTCCTGAGTAACTGGGATTACAGGTGTGCACCACCATGCCCAGCTAACTTTTTTATTTGTAGAGAAAAGGTCTTGTTATGCTGTCCAGGCTGGTCTCCAACTTCTAGGTTCAAGCAATTCCACCATTTTGGTCTCCCAAAGTGCTATGATTATAGGCGTGAGTCACTGCACCTGACCAACAATATTTATTGATATTGACTGATTGGTTGGATTCCTAATCCCATAATATCTACTAGAAGGATAATTAACCTGCTTAATAAATATTGATTAGCTTAAACTATTGAATTATAACAACATTCCATTATGTAACATAAAAGTGTTTAAAAACAAATGTTTAAAAACAAGGACAGATGGTCCAACATCTTAATTTGATAAGAAGGAACTACTTTTTTTACTCTTCTTGCTGGTCCATGCTTTATATCATCATCAGAGGAATATGGAAGAGTCTCTGCTTGAGACCAACTCAACTCTATCCCACTGTGCTATACTCTCAATTTCTCCACATAAATGTTTCCAGCAAATAAACATTCCTGAGAGTGTAGCAAGAACAACAAGGTTCTGCTGGGAAGAATCTCAGAAGCCACACCCAATACACAAGGACACAAACAGGCAGGTTGGCATGAGGCTCATCAGGTTTTCACTGGACTAGTTTAACCTATTTAACTAACATTTGTCTGACCCGCTCTTTTTTTTTTTTTTTTCTAGTTTCCAATCCCTGGCCATGACTGAAAAAGCTCTCACCGCAGAGGCTTCCCTGGATACTGAATCCAGAAGGACCTCAACACTCTGCAATGTTGTTTTCCTTTGCGGAAGGAATCATTTATTCATTCAGCAAATACTTTTAGAGCATCTAATTTGTACCGTGAATTGTTCTGGGATTTAGAGACACAAGAGTGAACAAGAAAACATCATGATGGAAGGGGGGGTCAGATAATATATAACTGCAGTGCTACAAACAATACAAAGCAATGTATGAGAATGAAGAAGGAAATGCTGTTGCAGAAAGGTTTAAGAATAAAGATCTCTCAGACAATGTGACATTTTAGCAGACAGCTGAATGAGTTAGGTATTAAGCCATAAGGCTATCAGAGGCAACAAACGGTTCCAGGCAGAAACAGGAAATGCAAAAGTCATGTGGCAAAAGTGGGCTAGTATGATCAAGGAACAACCAGGAGACCAGTGCAATCAGAGGGAGTAGTTGAATGAGAGTTATAGGAGATAAAAGCAAAGAGGTAATAAGGACTAGTGACTTTTACTGTGGAGCAGATGGAAAGCCAATGGAAGATTCTGAGAAGAGAAAAGACATAACCTGGCTTATGTTTTAAAGGGATCTTTAGTTTGTAGAAGGCTGCTGTTTGGAGAATGGACTGGGACAGAGGCAGGGAGGAGGTGGCAAGGATAACAGTAAAAGACCAATTAAGGAACACTTGACAATAACCCAGGAAAGGAATCATGGTGGCTTGAACCATGGTGACAGCAATTGAGGTTATGTGAAGTGGCTAGATTCTGAATTTGTTTGGAAGATGGTACTGTTTGGATTTGCTGATGGATTAAATATGGGATGTGAGATGAAGAAAAGCTCAAAAATGACTTCATGTTTAGGGCCTAAGCAGCAAGAGGAATGAAGGAGGGCCAATATTGTGGGATAGAAATCAGAAGTTAAGTTTGATACCTGTTAAGTGTGAAATGCCCAGTTAGTCATTCAGGAGGAGGAGTTGAATAAAGGAACCAAGGAAGTGTTTGAAGGACGAAAGAGTGCAGTTTTCAAATGTTTCTGAAAAAGTAAGTAAAATAAGGACTGACAGAGCTTTCAAATTTGGCAATTGATGGGTCATGGATGACCTTTATAAGAATTGTTCCAGTGGAGTGGTGGGGTGGGGGAGTTGATTGAAATGGATTCAAGAGAGACATGAAGGAGAGAGAAGTAGAGACAATGAATAGAGGCAACTCACCAAAAAGTTTTGCTAACAATGGAAGCGGAAAAGGGCAGGTTCAAGAAGGTAGCAACAAGCCAGGCTCGGTGGCCCAGCCTGTAATTCTGTACTTTTGGGAGGCTGAGGTTGAGTGGATTGCCTGAGCCTGCGGGTTCGAGACCCGCCTGGGCAGCAAGACCTCATCTTTACAATAAATCAAAAATTAGCCGGGCGTGGTAGCGCGTGCCTGTAGTTCCAGCTACTTGGAAGGCTGAGGCGGAAGGATCGCTGGAGCCCAGCAGGTCGAGGCTGCGGTGGCCGGGAGCAGCCACTGCACTCCAGTCTGGGCAACAGAGTGAGACTCCAACTCAAAAAAAAAAAAAAAAAAAGAAGGTGGCAACTGAGTTTGAAGAATATCTACACAAGGACATTATCTCGTTTTCCAATTGCTACCACACTTGTGTTGTTGAAAATAACTACCAAGCCGGGCTCTGTGGCTCAGCCTGTAATCCTGCGCCTTTGGGAGGCTGAGGTGAGTGGATTGCCTGAGCCCGCGGGTTCGAGACCCGCCTGGGCAGCAAGACCTCATCTCTACAATAAATCAAAAAATTAGCCGGGCGTGGTAGCGCATGCCTGTAATTCCGGCTACTCGGAAGGCTGAGGCGGAAGGATCACTGGAGCCCAGCAGGTCGAGGCTGCGGTGGCCGGGAACGCCACTGCACTCCAGTCTGGGCGACAGAGCAAGACTCCAACTCAAAAAAAAAAGAAAAACAAAACTACCGTCCTTAAATTCTACTCCCAGCAAAATTATCTATCAAGAATGCAGTCAGAATGAAGATATTTTTATACAGACAAAAACTGAGAGAATTTGCCACCAGGGTTCTCATTAAAGGAAATTCTAAAGGCTATACTTTAGGTAAAAGGAAAGTGATTGCAAATGGAAGAAATGAAGACCAATGACAATGGTAAATATGTGGGTAAATTTAAATGAACATCATGTAAAACTATAGTAACAGTATTATATAATGTCTTCAATAAAATAGGAAGGAATTCAAATACATGCCAGTAGTAACTCATTGGTCAGGAGATAATGAATGCAGTTTAAGAATCTAGTCTTTATGGTGTTTCGAAAAAAAGTAAAGATGTTAATTTTAGATTAGGACAGGTAAGAATTCATAGTGTAATTTCTGTAGTAAAAGGCACTGAAAGAATAAAAATGGTTGTATAATTGTCAGTCCAAGTCCACAGAGGAGATGCCAAGACAGGATTATAAATGCAAGAGATTTATTGAAGAAAATGCCAATGAGGGATAAAGAGAAAGTAGTCAGAGAAAGTTGGGAGAAACTTTAGCCTATGAGGTAGACTGACACCTGTGGAAAGAGGGGAGAAAGGTTTGGGTAAGACCCAGATTATTATTTGGGGAGAATGTTCCAGGGCAAGGAGGAACAAATACAAAGTCAGAAAGGAAAGAGAGCTCAAGAAACATTTCATGACCCACAAAGGTTTCAGTATAACTGGACCGTCATATAAGCAGCTCTAAATAGTGAGGTGACAGGAGCTTGAACAGGCTATAAGTGCACAGTTACAAAAGGCCTTACATGCCATCTAGGAAGGAGTCTGAATTTTAACCTAAAAATAATGGGAAGTCATAGAGTAATAGTCTGTGAGAAAACAACATTTGTTCAACAAGTCTTGGAGCACCTACAATAAACCAGGCACTCCGTGGCTACTTCAGAACAAGACAGACAGAGACCTCCACCCACCTGCTTCAATCAGGATTGGCAAGGGGGGAACATAGCTTTTAAGGTAAGGCTGATCAGTAGATATCAATATGGGGAACTGGTGTAACAAAATGAAGCAGTATAAGAAAATGAAGAAAACGCCCAGCCAGGGACAGAGCTCCGCAGTGTAGCAACAGGACCTGGACTAGGGTAAGACTAGCAAGATACTCAAGGATCAAAATTTAATGAGGCTTAACCTTACTCTTAGGCTAGTGCAAGTGCAGAGTTAACACCTGAGAATGAGTACCTCCTCACATATTTATTTTAAATAATGACTTTATTTAGATATAACATGCCATAAAGTTCACACTTTGAAAGTGTGAACTTTGATTTTTAGCATATTCAGAGAATTGTGCATCCATCACCACTAATTCTAGAACATTACTCCTTCCATACTCTCTCCAAATCCTTGGCAACCACTAATCTATTTTCTGTCTCTATGGATTCGCCTATTTGGACATTTCATATAAATGGATTCAGACAACGTCTGGCTTCTTTCACATAGCATAATGTTTTCAAGATTCATCCGTGCTGTAGCATGATCCATATCTCATTCCTCTTTATTGCTGAATAATGTTCTATTGTGTAGCTATACCTTTTGTTTATCCATGCATCGGTTAATAAACATTTGAATTGTTTCTGCCTTTTGGCTATTATGAATAATGCTGCTATCAACATTCATGGACAAGTTTGTGTGTAGACATTTACTTCTAGTTCTCTTTTGTGTATGCCTAGGAGTATAAATTCTGGGTCATATGTTTGGCTTTATGGGTCTCTTGGGGTCTGTATGTTTAACTTTTTGAGGAACTGCCCAACTGTTTTCCAAGGCAGCTGTACCATTTTACATTACCATGAGCAATGTTTGAGGGTTCCAGTTTCTCTACATCCTCACCAACTCTTGTTATTTTCCTACTTTTTCATTATAGCAACTTAGTTGGTGTTAAATGTTATCACATTATGATCCTGATTTGCATTCCCTAATGACTAATGATGTTGAGATTTTTTTTCATATGCCCTGACCCACTCATCAGCTCAACCATCACCTTGGAATCTAAAAACATGAGGGAAATAAAAGTATCTCCTACTCCATTATGTAGGAGACTCTGTGAATACAAAGTCTTATATTTCTTCTACACCAAGGTGGTGCTTAAGTCTACCTTGCAGAAGTTCAAAATGGGTACATTTTGCCAGTATGGAACAAACATTTTTAGAGTTTGGTTCCAGGCTCGGATTTATATCAAAATAACCCAGTAACTTCATTTACTTTACTGGTTACCAGGAGAAGTCTCAGAATTTCTTTAAAAACAGTTTGCCTAGAA
>NW_007246677.1:195852-206098 GCF_000164805.1 Carlito syrichta | reverse complement strand
GTGGTGTTATGCTATTGGAAAGAGGACTGGATTTCCTGTAAAAGTGTATTGCAAACTCAAGAGCAACCACTAAAAAGTAGAAAAAAATAAAAAGGCACATAATTGGTACGTATTTTAAGAGAAGAATAAAAAATTGAATTATATAAAATTCTCAAATAAAGCCGGGTAAGACAGAAAAGAGTAGGAGACAAAAAATAAATCATAGAACTAAGGCAATGAATAAAAAACAGTAGCAAATATGGTAGGTATTATTCTAACTATAAAAGTTATTATATTGAACATCAATGGTTAAATTCATCTGTTAAAAGATGTGATTGTCAAAGTATATAACACAAAAAATAAGACAAGTTGTTGACAAGATATTCACTTTAAGGGTAAGACACAGATATATTAAAAGTAAAAGCATGGAGAAAGACATACTATGCTAACTTTAATTAAGAAAATACTTCAGTAGCTATATTAATTTTATTGAAATGCTCTTAACTGTATTCCATTGTGCTACTTATTAAAGTAAACTTTGTGCTGGGTGTCTAGTGTTCAGCATGTAAAAAATGATTGTCAAAGTTCTGCCTCTTAGGTGTTTCTACTCTGTATAAGCATTTAAACTGTGAAAAGCCTGCTACAGGTCCAACTGAACTCAATAAATGATTTCTTCAACCTAGTGTAGGATACCTACTGGATTCAAGGGCTAATGAGCTCACATACTTTCTGCTGGACTCAATCACATGCCATTATTATCACTCTATTTTCCTACTCATATTGTCTCTCATTTTTCTTACTACTATTAGCTAAAGCATGTGCTTTAAGACCTACTATAACATGGGCCAATCCCGCTGGGCAACAAAAACCCTCTGGTCCAGTTTGACTCATTTCCTTACCATTTTTCATGTATGACAACTTGCTCTGTAACTTTCCATTGATGTCTTCAGTTTTTAGCTCAAACAATACCTGAGGAATGCCTATTTTTTTCATTCCCTTTGACAAAATATTCTAATTCTACTTCTGCAAATTTAGTATAAAGAAATAATTAAATTTTAACTGAAATTTATTTTATCATGGTTTGCAATAGTGAAATTGAGATGAAATTTATGTATTATTTAATTTATTAATTGAAAATATATGCCAGGTACTATTCTATGGCTTGTGGAAAAAGCCATGAAAAGTAAAGATTTTTTTATTAACCTTATATTCTAATAAGAAATTTAATTTTAACATGTGTTAAATATTTAAAAGATAACTGTACAGTTAAATGCCTCCAATCAATTAAATGGTGAGAGGAAGAATATAAAAACTGGCAACAAGACAGTGATTTTTGTTTTGTTTTGTTTTGTTTTATTATAGAGATGAGGTCTCACCAAGTTGCCCAGGTGGGTCTTGAACCCGCGGGCTCAGGCAGTCCACTCACCTCAGCCTCCCAAAGGCGTGGGATTATAGGCTGAGCTACCGAGCCTGGCTGACAGTGGTTTTTAATATCCTTGAATCTTCGCATAAAAACAGAAATAAGAACTAGATAGCAAACTCCAAAATCCATGGACAATATTACAAACAAACCAGATTACTGGGTGTTTTCAAGAACACCACCAAAACCAAGTACAGCCACAAAGTCTGTTTGGACTCAGCATCTGTGTGGGAACAATCAAGTAGGAGCAGACCCAGGAAAAGGAGAAATAAACACATCTGACTTGTGCTCAAACATAGAGGGCCAACTTAGGGAAGGTAGTCAGAAGAATTTTTTTCACTCTAAAATCAGATAATTTCCAGAGGTCAGGAATGTGATATTAACGGGAAGGAATAGTCTATTATCTATAAACGGGTCCCAAGCCAGACAAAGACTCAGTTCTTCACTACAGAGAAAAATCAAAATGAAGAAGAATATTAGGTGAAGAAAAAGATCCAGATAAAAGAGAAGGTGGAAGACGTTTGGAATGATGGTATTTGGAGTTTTGAGAACACAGCTCAGCAACACAGTAATGCATGGTAAAAATAAAAGAAAAGCAAAACAAGACAAAAGTAAATTCGTGGAAATTGTTCTAAGCACATTCAGGAAGTGAAAAAAATATATATGTTCCAAAAAGTTTATTAAATTTTGATAACAATAACAAAGTTCTGTGACCTTTAAGCCAAGACTGGCCCCCTCCCTCCCATCCCTAGCTCAGCAGGGCGGTAGATCTACTCAAGGGTACAGTCAGCAGAACTCCCTTTTCCTCCTGATCCCAGCCAAGGGCCACAGATCCTCCCTAGAAGGCTGTCAGTGTGTCTTATACCTGCTAGGTTCTTACTGCAGAAACTCTACTACAGGAAAAAACAGGTGAGATGCCAGGGACTACCTTCTTCAATCTAGTCACCATTCATAGAGCAGAAGTGCTATAAACAAGTTCAACAAATCCTTAGAATGCAAGGTCAACATACAAACATCACTTATATTCCTACATACTTTCAATGAACAATCTACACATGAAAAAAAATCAATTTATAATGACATGAAAAATAATAAAATACGTTGGGATAAATTTCACCAAATAAGTGCAAATCTTGCACTCCGAAAAGGATAAGTCACTATAGAATGTAACGTGAAAGTATATAAAAGGGGAATATTCCACACTCATAGATAGGATAGAACACTTGTAGAGATAGAAATACTTGCCAAATCGCTCTACAGATTGAGTGCTTTACCTATAGAATCATATTAGCAATGTTTGCAGAAATTGATAAGGTAGTTCTAAAATAATATGGAAATACAAGTGATCCAGAAAAGACACATCACACACACACACACACACACACACACACACACACACACACACACATGCACATACACTGAAAAAGTAGGCCAAGGTGAAGTACTCACATCACCTGACTGCAAAATATATCACAAAGTTAAAATAACCAAAGATATCAATAAGAGAGAGCAACAGACAGATAGACAGAGGAAAGAAAGAGCTGGGAGTACAAGAATAAACTCCTACATTTAACATCAACTGGTTTTAGAGAAGAATGTCAAGAAAATCTGACAGGGGAAACAATGTTTTCTTCAGTAAATGGTTCTAGGCAACTGAATAGCTATATGCAAAACAAATAAAGTTAGAGCTCTACCTTGCACTATATATAAAAATTAATGCAAGATGGATGACAGATACAAATTTAAAAGCTAATATTAAAACTTTTAAAAGAAAATGTATAAGTAAATCTTTATTACCTTGAATTAGCAAATTGCTTCATAGACACACCACTAAAAGTGTGAGCAACAACAATAAAACAAGATAAATTAGACTCATCAAATATTAAAATAAAAATATGTATTTTAAAATATGTCATCAAAAGCATAAAAAGACTCTCCACAAAATGGGAGAAACTATTTAAAATCATATATCTGATAAGGAATCTATATCAAGAATATTTTAAAACATTTTATAATTAAATGATATAAAGAAGAATAACAAATTAAAAATTGTCAAATGATCTGAACCAATGTTTTTTCAAGGGAGATAGGGCCAATAAGCACATAAAAATGAACTCAACATTATTGATCACTAGAGAAATACAAGCCAAAACCACACACACACACACACACACACACACACACACGCACACACACACACACACTAACCAGGATGAATGTAACAGCAAAAACTGACAAGTTTTGGTAAGAATGTGTAGAAATTGGGGCCTTCATAGATACACAGCTGGTGAGTTTGTACAATGGTGCAGCAATATTGAAAATTTTTTGGCAGTTCATAAGAGTTTTAAATGTAAACTTACTGTGTGACCAAAAAAAAAAAATTCCACTGCTGGGTACATACTTGAGGGAACTGAAAACACATGTTCATGAAAAACATGTAAATAAATGTTCTTAGGCAGTGTTATTTATATTTGGCACAATATAAAAACAACCCAAATGGCTATCAACAGTTAAGTGGATCAATACAATACTGGATCTCTAGAAACAGAATATTATTTGACATATATGAGAATGAAGTATTATTGTCATGTACTAGTACATTACTACATGGTGGAACTTGAAAACATTATACTAAGTGAAAAAAGCCTATTACAAAATTAACATATGATTTTATTTATATGGAAAGTCGAGAATAGGCAACCATATAGAGAGAAAGTAGTTATAGTTGCTAGGGTTGATGAGTTGGAGGAAAATGAAGCCTGCTATTTGGTACAGGATTTCTTTCAAGGCTGATGAAATTCTAAAATTGATTTTGATGGTTTTCCACTTCTGTTTACATGCTATAAACCACCAAAGTCTGCACTTAAATGGGATAATGGTAGAATATATGAATTACATATCCATGAAGTTGTTTATAAAGGAATAAAAGAAGGGTCAATACCCAGGAAACATAAAAATTAAAACATGCAAAATTTTACACACTATGTAAATCAGGAACTTATTTCTGTTTCTGCACCAGAATGTGATGGGCTGGGAAAAATACTGCTCTGAAACTTATGTTAAGAAAAGATCTGGAGGGAGTTCCGATAAGATGGCGATGACATAGGTGGAATTGTGAGATTCTCTGAACATGAGTTCCCAAAAAGACTCTTACTTTCCTTCCCCCACCCTCTTGCCCACTGCCAGCTGCACCAGTCTGAGGCCTGGAGACCCTTGGTCCCACACAAGGCTAGTTATTGCCACCCCCAGCTGCTGCTGCTCCACTTTAGGTGGCCCCAGCCATGTGGAAATTCCAGCTCCCTTCCTGTCTACATCATCTCATCTGGCTACATCAACTCACCCGGCACCAAGCCACCACCTTTGGAGACCCTTGGATACTGCCTTGTGGAGATCTGGGTTCCCTCACTGGCTACACTGATCTGCCTGGCACTCAGCTGCTGCCAGCTCTCACCCTAACTGGGTTCCCAGCCCAGCAGCTTGGTGCTCACTCCTTAGAGTTCCAGCTCCCTACTCTGGGCTCTGGGCCCCCACCCAGCCTTATTTTAAGTCACCGTCACCTAGGGAGGCTCTAGGCACCTACCCCTCAGAGATACCAGCTCCATTTCTGATTGAAGTATCCTGTGAGGGGCCCAAAGCTGCTGTTACCGCTCACCAGCTGCCCTTAGGAGTTCCATTCCCACTCTGGCTGAGGCACCCAGCATGTGACCCCATGATTGTGCAAGGGAACAGTATTTCTTAAGGAGGTGCTGATCAGTCACTCTCAGCTCTAGAAGAGGGAACTCCCAGCTGCCTCCTCTATCCCAGGCTGCTGGTGGCACACCAGATCCAGTGCCCAGCTGTGCAGCTGATCCTGTGCCTCACACGCCACCACAGCCCATCATAGTGGATCACCCATGGACCAGACGAGTGGGGAGAAAGGATCCACAAAAGAGGAGCTGCCCACCTCCACCATTTTCCAGACAGAGATTTGCATTGCCCCACCCACCTACGAGCAGCCTCTACCTTAGTTTCTAAGGTAACATCACTAAAGAGGAGACAAAAGCCCCTCCCCTATGCTGAATCAGATACAGGCAACTCAGCATCTCAGACCTCTCAGGCAGCAAGCTAAAGGAACAAACCCAAGCTGCAAGTAAATCTATCTGCCTTCAATGAAAGCAAAGGGGAGAGGCTGGAGATCAGAGCTGAAGAGACTTTTGACACTCAGGAAAGATTCCAGAGCTAGTCTGATTTCTTATTTTGACTTTTGATTTTATCATTTTGACTGTTTGTTTTGCACACTTTTGTTTGCTTTTTGATTTAGACTACCTGTTTGTGTTGGGGGAAAATGCATCAAAAGGCATGATTTTATTGGACTGTCTTTGTGTGGTTACCGGTATGCTTTAGGGAATTTTTGCTTGTGTGTCTGTTTTTCACTCTTCTCTGGCCTTGTGTCTCTTTTTCACCCTTTAGTTGGTATGTATGTCTGTTTTCCCTCTCACTCTTCTCTCTTTCTAACTTCCTCTTCACCCCCCCTTCATCTATTATTTTCCTTTTTCATACCTCCTTTTGTTACAGGGTCCAAACCTACACCCTGCTGCATGGACAGATTGTAAGACAGTGGAAAATAGGTTCCAGTGTGCCCAGACACCTGTTGGTGGATACTGGGATCAGCAGATAGATTCTGAATCACAACTTCCCCCTCAATTAAACCTCAAAACTGCAAAAAGTACATCCCCCAGCCCACACACCAGCCTCAAAAGTTAATAACGCCAGAGGACCATCATAAGGAAGAACAGGAGATTGAACAAATGAAGTGAAAGCAACTCCACCTTTCCTGAAAAACAGAATTGAAGAAGGGGAGAGAAAGGGGGAGAGAGAGAAAAATCTACACAAATGAAGAAAAACCAAAAGAAGAATATGGGTCTCTCCCAAACCCCTGGAAGGGCAGACAGTGAGAAAACTGACTTTGGAATGCAAACAATGAAGAGCCCCCAGAATGACTGGTCTCAAACTACAAACCTAGATATCAAGACACTAATGGAGAGATTAAAAAGAATTGAGGAGAGACAAGAAGAAACTAGGAAAGAGTTTATAACTGAGATAACAGTAATAAAGAATACTGTGAATGAAATAAATAACAAACTGATAAGCATGGAAAGCAGAATTAGCCAAGCAGAAGAAGTAATCTCAGAGCTTAAGGACCAAAATATAGAACTAACCCAAACTGTCAAAACCATAGAAAAGAAGCTTAAAAGGACAGAACAAAACCTTCAAGATATGAGCAATTACTTCAAGAGAAAGAACCTAAGAGAAATTTGCCTTCCTGAAACAGAAAGAGAAACAGAGGCCACCTTGGAACAAACATTTCATGAGATTATTGAAGAAAAATTCCCTCATCTCATCAGTGATGTGAAAATTCAAACACAAGAGATTCAGAGAACCCCTGCAAGACAACAAGTGAGAAGACCAACTCCCAGACAGATAATAATTCGCCTAAGCAAAGTAGGTATAAAAGAAAAAATTCTAAAGGCAGGAAGAGAAAAAAGACCAGATCACCTTCCATGGAAGACCAATTAGAATAGCAGCAAATTTATCTACAGAAACCCTGCAGACTAGGAGAGCTTGGAGCCCTATCTTCAAAGTTCTAAAAGATACAATTTCAACCAAGAATAACCTACCCAGTCAAGCTAAGCTTCATCAGCGAGGAAGAATCAAAATCTTTCTCAGACATCCAATCCCTAAGAACTTACGCTGCCACCAGACCACCTCTACAAGAAACACTTATGAGAGCACTAAACACAGAAGAAAAGGAAAAAAGAACAACAACGTTCTTCACAAGAGTACAGGAAAAAGAGTAAAACACACAAGAACCAATTCCAAAACCAAAAGAAAGACAACAAACAAAGAGGAACAACAACGATAACACAATAAGAACTTTATGATAGGGACCAACTCTCACATCTCAATAATTAGCCTGAATGTGAATGGACTAAATGCACCACTGAAAAGTCATAGAATGGCAAAATGGATAAAATATTATCAGGAAACAACATATTGCCTTCAAGAGACCCATCTCACTAGAAAGGACATGCACAAACTCAAAGTAAGAGGATAGATAGGAAACAAATTTTCAGGTGAATGGAACACAAAAGAAAGGAGGAGTCATGATCCTAATTTCAAATAAAATACCATTTAAGTTATCAAAAATTTAAAGAGATACAGAAGGCCATTACATAATGATAAAAGGTTCACTCCATCAACAAGAAATATCTATCCTAAACATATATGCACCCAACCTAGGAGCACCAACTTTCATAAAACAGCTTCTAGGAAAACCCAAGAAAGATATTGACTCTAACACCATTATAACTGGGGACTTTAATACCCCACTCACACCCTAGACAGATCATCAGGATAAAAGATCAGCAATGAGATCCAGAACCTCAATGTGACTCTTGACCAAATGGACTTAATTGATACTTACAGAACACTCCACCCAAGAACCACAGAATATACATTCTACTCATCACCACATGGAATGTACTCTAAGATCAACCACATACTTGGCCATAAATCAAGCATAAACAAATTTCAAAAGATAAAATTTTTGTCATGTACCTTCTCGGACCACAGTGGAATAAAAATAAACATCAACACCAACAAGGTTCCCCCCAAACCTACAAAGACATGAACACTAAAAATAGCATGATGCTAAACAACTCCTGAGTCAACAATAAAATCAAAACAGAGGTTAAAAGATACCTGGAAACAAATGAAAATGAAGAGACATCTTACCAAAATCTCTGGGATGCCATGAGAGCTGTAGTAAGAGGGGAATTCATCGCCCTACAAATCACATGAAGAAAATGGAAGGATTACAAATTAACAACATAACAAGTCACCTTAGGAAGCTGGAAAAGCAAGACCGCCAAAACCCTAACTTCAGCAGAAGAATCCAGATCACCAAAATAAAAGACCAAATTTGGGACATAGAAGACAAAAAGATAATACAAAAAATCAACAAAACAAAAAGCTGGTTCTTTGAAAGGATAAACAAGATCAATGGTCCCCTAGCTAGACTGACCAAGAAAAAGAGAGAAAATGCCCAAATAAGTACAATCAGAAACACAAAAGATGAAGTCACATCTGACCCTGGAGAAATACAAAAGATCATTAGAGACTACTAGGTACACTTACATGGAAACAAACTGGAAAACCTAAGGAAAGGAAGACTTTCTGATATCACACAAACTGCCCAGGTTGAAACAAGAAGAAATTGAGACCCTAAATAGAGCAATAACAATCAAGGGAATTGACTATGTAATAAGAAAACTACCTACAAAAAAAGTCCTAGACCACATGGCTTTCCAGCAGAATTCTATAAGACATTTAAGGGGGAGCTGAATCTAATCCTACTGAAAGTATTCCAAGTGATCGAAAAAGATGGAACTCTCCCCAAATCATTTTATGAAGCTAACATCACATTGATACTCAAGCCAACAAAGAAAGAGACCCAGCAAAGAAAGAGAACTACAGGCCAATATCTTTGATGAACATAGATGCCAAAATTCTCAACAATATCCTAGCAAACCAGATTCAACAACATATCTCAAAAATCATCCATCATGACCAAGTTGGCTTCATCCCTGGGATTCAAGCCTGGTAAAACATTTGTGAGACAATAAATGTAATTAAATACATCAACAGACATCAGAAAAAAACCACATGATTACATCATTAGATGCAGAAAAATCTTTTGATAAAATCCAGCACGCCTTCCTGATAAAAACCCTCAAACATCTAGGCATACATGGAACATACCTCAAAATAGTAAAAGCCATCTACAAGAAACCCACAGCTAGTATACTCCTAAATAGACAAAAATTGGAACCATTTCCCCTGAAAACTGGAATAAGACAAGGATGCCCACTCTTTTCCCTTCTGATCAGTATAGTATTGGAAGTCCTGAATAGAGCAGTCAGAAAAAGAAGGTGATCACGGGTATCCAAATAAGAAAAGAGGAGGTCTAGTTATCTCTCTTTGCTGGTGACATGATTGTGTACCTTGAAAACCCAAGAGAATCTGTCAAAAGCCTCCTTGCACTGATAAAGGGCTTTGGCAAAGTCTCAGGGTATAAAATAAATGTGCAAAAGACAATCACATTTCTTTATACCAATAATGAACAAACAGAAACCCAAATAAAAAGCACAATCCCATTCACAATAGCCACAAAAAAATGAAATACCTTGACATCTTCCTAACCAGAGATGTGAAAGAACTTTACAATGAAAACTACAAAACACTGCTCAAAAAAATCAAAGATGACACAAACAAATGGAAAAATCTCCCATGCTCATGGGTTAGAAGAATCAGCATTGTGAAGATGTCCATTTTACCTGAGGCAATCTACAGATTTAATACAATACCCATCAAACTACCAGCAACATTCTTTTCAGAGCTATAAAAAACAATACAGGAATTCATATGGAAACACAAACAACCAAGAATAGCCAGAACAATTCTCAGCAAAACAAACAAAGCAGGAGGTATCAAACTACCAGACTGCAAACTTTACTATAAAGCTACAATAATCAAAACAGCTTGGTGTTGGTACAGGAACAGGCATATAGACCAATGGAATAGAATTCAGATTCCAGAAGTAAAACCTCAATTTCTCAACCAATTCAACTTTGAGAAAACCCCCACCACCTACCACTGGGGAGAGGAGAACCTATTCAGTAAATGGTGCTCAGAAAACTGGCTGACCACATGAAGAAGATTCAAACAAGATCCTTATCTATCCCCACACATAAAAATTAACTCTAAATGGATCAGAGACCTAAATGTAAAACCTCAAACCATAAGAAC
>NW_007246677.1:160042-195681 GCF_000164805.1 Carlito syrichta | reverse complement strand
GAAAAGAAAAAAACAAACAACCCCATTATAAAATGGGCAACAGATATGAACAGACACTTCACAAAGGAAGACATCTGAGCAGCCAACAGACACATGAAGAAATGTTCAGCCTCACTAATTATCAGGGAGATGCAAATCAAAACCACACTGACGTACCACCTAACTCCAGTTAGAATGGCAATTATCAACAACTCAAAAAATAACAGCTACTGGAGAGGATGTGGCAAAAAGGGAACACTTATACACTGTTGTGGGAGCGTAAACTAGTGCAACCTCTGTGGAAAGCAGTGTGGCGATTCCTAAAAACTCTAGATATCGACCTCCCATATGACCCCACAATCCCCCTACTGGAAATACATCCTGAAGAACTCAAATCTCTCTATAAAAAAGATATCTGCACACGTATGCTTATCGCAGTATTGTTCACAATAGCAAGAACCTAGACGCAACCATGCTGTCCATCAAAAGAGGACTAGATTAAAAAATGTGGTACATATACACGATGGAATACTACCCAGTCATTAAAAAGAACAAAATCATGAATTTCACAACAACCTGGATGGAACTAGGGTCTATAATACTGAGTGATCTCTCACAGAACAAAGATCTGAGAATCACGAGTTCTCACTCATATAGTGGACCTTGAACATCTATTGTAATACTAAAGAAAAGGATTGACAGTGGTGGGAAAAGGATTGATAGTGGGGGGTAGGGAGGGGAAGGGAGGTGGGATTAACGGTAACCAATATCTGTCTGGGGACGGGGAGACACCCCTTATCATCAAGGGTGACTGAATGATGAATATTTGTATACCTAACCCTTAACTGTACCCCACAATGTTAAAATAAAAAATATGTTAAAAAAAAAAAAAAGAAAAGAGCTGGAGTACTTTTCTATGACAGCCCTAGCAGACAAAGACAGTGGATGCTTGAACAATGCAGTATTTAGGGACACCAAGCCCCCATGTAGTAAAAAATCTTATAACTTTTCACCCTCCAAAAAACTGAGAATCTACTGTTGACTGAAACTTTACTGATAATATAAGCAGTCGGTTAACATATATTGTGTATATTATATATATTGTATACCATAATCTTGCAATAAAGTAAACCAGAGAAGAGGAAATACTAAGAAACTCATAAGGAAAAGGAAATACATTTACAATGAGGAACTGTATTTATCAATATCATTTGTTTACTCTGTGGCTCTCCTGTCTGAAATGGCCAACTCAGTGCAGACCTCAATCTATGGTACATATTTAACAACTTGACTTTTCCTTATAATGTCATGACTTTTCTCTGCTTTTGGGATCACTTCCAGCCTCTCTAGTAGTACTTCTTATGGGTCCCATGGTTTTATTCAAGGTTTCTGACACTGACTAAACACAATGAAATATATGAGAACTGGGAAAGATCACTTTTTTACTAAGATATGCAATTTACTAGAGAGGAACTTCTCACACAGAGAAGATTAGCATCACAGGGTGTTTTAAGCAGATACCTGCAGCACTTGGGCTCACTACAATAGCACCAGAGGGTGGCTGCACAATTATCACATTGGTACAGAATATACCACAGTTAATTTTATGTAGTTAGGATTTAATATATTTCTTTTGTCTGTGCGTGATGCCATGTACGTCTGTGTTAGTATGCATAAGTTGTGATACATTTTAACTTTTACTAATAGATGTATATATATTTTATGAAAATAAATGACAAAATAGACTGGTATCTACCTATACTTTATGCATTTATGACATAATTTTTTTCAATTAGAAAATAATTTTAGAGTACATTGTTCATCTGCAAATTTTTCAAAATGTCACAAATCTCCAAAAATTTTCAATGCATTTATGAATAATATTTACATATAAGTGCACCCACACAATTCAAAAACCCTGTTGTTCAAGTGTAAACTGTACATATACACATAAAATGTAGACTATGTGTGATAATGTGGGCATTTGAGAGATGTTTTCTACTAATACTGTCAATATAACCACTATTAATATTAATCAAAGCACTTCAAACTATATAAAAAGTAATATAATACAGACTTAGGTCTGCCCTCAGCCATATTTAACAAATATTGATAATTTTCCATCTTTGCCCTTTCTCTTTGTTACTAAAGAAATAAAACTTTCTTTTTTTAGCTATTAAATTTTTTATTTTAAAATGGTGAGGTACAATTCAGGGTTAGGCATACAAATATTTATTATGCAAGTACCCTTATTGATGAGGTATGCCCCCCCTTCTCCAGGCAGATTCCAGCTACTATCAATCCCACCTCCCTGCCCTGCTCCCCCCACCCCCCCTCAGTTTCCCGCTATTGCCAATCCTTTTCTTATAGTATTATGAAAGTTGTTCAAGGTCCACTTATGAGTGAGAACATATGATACTTTCATTTAACAATCCACTGCCACTAGACACAGCATTCCCTTCTCATCTATGTCTGTTAAATGAACCACTTGCATGACTATACTTTTTTATGTGGATTTCATTATTTTACTATATTTGTTGGTACTTAATGATGACATCAATAATTTTTGGAATTTTTTCAAAAATGATAACAAAATGAATCTCCAGGCTGAGCATGATGGTCCACACCTGTAATCTCAGCACTTTGGGAGGCCAAGGTGAGAGGATTGCTTGAGTCCAGAGTTCAAGACCAGCCTGGGCAGCATAGCAAGATCTTGTCTCCACAATAGATGAAAAGTAAATCAATAAATTAGCTGGGCATGGTAGCAAGTGCCTGTAGTCCCAGCTACTCAGGATACTGAGGCAGAAGGATCACCTGAGCCCAAGAGATTAGGGCTATGGTAGCCGTGATCATGCCCCTGCACTCCAGCCTGAGTGACAGAGTGAGACTCTGACTCAAAACAAAAAAAAAAACTTCATGTCATCCAAACTTGAATTTCATGTTTTGCCAGAGACCAGATCCAGCCGGGTTCAGGGTACTTTGGGATGGAGATGGCGTCGGCAATTGGGGGAAGAAGAAAGAGAGAAAGAAAAAGAAAGAAAGAAAGACACTAGACTCCAGTCTAGTGCAGAAGCGTTGTGCATTATTGGGAATTACAACGGGTCTTTATACACAAAGTCAGATGTGGGAGGGGCGTCCCCCACCCACCAGAAACCTCAATCCATGAAAACTTAATCAATGATTGCCTTTAAACCCTTTTCATATGATAATCTTAAAATCTCATAACAAAGGATAACCTAATCCGTGACTGACATATTCTATAAACCTTTTTCATCCTAAACTGATTGATTTATGCCAAGTTAAACAATTCTATAGAAGCTTAAGTATTTACTTTACAAACGAAAGTGGCCCATCCCAGAATGTTTGAAATGTGGCCCAGTCCAAAGTTCACAGTGGGCTACCTGCAAGTAACCCAGCCGCATTCATTCAACAAAATGGCTATCTTCTAAAACTATATTCAATTTACACCTTCAATAAATCCTAAGATCATGACCCAGAAGCCTGTGACCAATACTAAGGCTCTTAGATGTGACACGAGTTTGAATTATAAGTTGTGTGAAAGCCAAAACTGCAGTTTGTGGAAGAATAGAAGCTATGAGCTTCTAAAGTTAGCTTGTGTTCATCCCGATATCAGAGTTTTTATGTTTTGAGCTCACAGGAGCTTAATCTGGTTAGTGCTGAGTAGAAAGGGGGAGGAAATGGGGTCAATAGCTCCCAAACCATCCTACTGGTCTTGGGGTCAACGGCCCTTCCTGATCCCTAACGCTCAGTGGGCCTCTGTGGCCAGCTCCCAACAATATTTTAATGTTTTCCTTTTCACTGCTAGAATTTTGTTTGCTATTTTTGTCATTTTTATTTTCATAGAGGTGTCTGTACTAACCCTAAATTATACCTCACATCTTTAAAATAAAAATATAATAAATAAAAGTTAATTAATTTTCCTGAAGAAAATAATTCAGACTGATTAAAAAGATTTAAATGCAATGAGCAAAAATTTGTATAACCCACATCAAGTCTACATTGGAAATTATCTGTTTTGTACTCCCACAATTCTTCATATTTCATATTTATTCATCTTTAAATTATCATCTGGTCTATTTTTTCAGTACATTAATTATTTAGTTGTAACTGATACATTTTTAAATTTTTTTTGTTTTTATACTAATAATTTAAATTTTCTTTTTTTAAAATTCATTTCTTTGTCAGAACTCGTTAAATTCGTGTTTGTAAACATTTAACACAGGGATAAACCAGCTCACCTTATTCTTCCCTCCACCTCTGGGGCAGAAATTGGACCTAGAAGAAAAGGCTAGGGGAGCTTCCATCCTAGCCTGCCTGACTTTTGCTCTAGGGACCCAGATGCCTGCAACTCCCTGTTGCCAGGTCCTAGGCAGCCTTGGGCAACCTCTTTTTACATACCAGTTTATTTAACAAACTCTGTTTCAATGGTAATGCATTTAAATGTCTCTTTCATTTATGAACTTATTTGAAACATATTTATTTTACTTTCTGCATCTAAAATTCCCACCATAAAGTGTTGTGGGGTTTAAATTTCCAATTATTACTTTTGGTGCCTCCAGTTCATGATGATGTTTTGCTCTTATATGTTTTCTAATTGTGTATACGTGGCAAGGAGGTGAGAGGGAAAGACAAGATAGATAGATGGAGAGACAGAGAGACAGAAAAATAGAGATTTATCTATGAGGATCTTGAGTTTTCTGTATTGAGAGTATTTTCTTTCAGGAAGAATTTGTTTGCTCTGAATAGAATTTAGCATTTTACTTCCTGTTAACTGTCACACCCAAGAATTAGTCACATGTGTCCTTGTATAATTTTTTTTATTATTATTTATTTTTATTTTTTTGAGTTGGAGTCTCACTCTGTCGCCCAGACTGGAGTGCAGTGGCCGCTCCCGGCCACCACAGCCTCGACCTGCTGGGCTCCGGCGATCCTTCCGCCTCAGCCTTCCAAGTAGCCGGGATTACAGGCATGCACTACCACGCCCAGCTGATTTTTTGATTTATTGTAGAGATGAGGTCTCGCTGCCCAGGCGGGTCTCAAACCCGCGGGCTCAGGCAATCCACTCACCTCAGCCTCCCAAAGGCATGGGATTACAGGCTGAGCCACTGAGCCCGGCTTATCATTTTTATATAAATTTTTTATTCCTAGCACATTGTTTTACTTGCTATTTATTTTTTGAGGTTTTTCAAGGGTGCCTGAGTATCTGCATTTCTATACTGCACCCTACAAAGGTCTAAGGTCTCACCTCATCCTCCACATGGCTGTTACCCGAGATCCCAGATTATAGGAATTTTAACACCCCAACTGTAGCCAGAGCTGCACAGCTTCAGCTCAGAGGACATCTTTTATGTTCCATTGGTAACTTTCTTCAATTCTTTGCTAGTTCACTTCTGACTCCCAACTTTTTTCCCAGAAGGTAAAAATCTCAGGGATCAGTAAAGAAGTTGGTATCTTCCAAATTAGGATATACAGTTCCACTGGAACCCTTTCTGACCACTCCAAGAAATGAACTTTTTATAGAGATATTGCCATGGACTGTATGTCTGTGTTCCCCAAAGTTCACCTCTAATATGGTGGTAATAGGAGCTAGAACCCTTGGAAGGTGATTAGATCATGTGTGAGTAGCTTTTATGAATGGAATTAGTGCCTTATAACAGGGATCTCAGAGAGCTTTCCCCCATTTTCCACCACATGAGGATGAACCAAGAAGATGCACTAAGAAGTAGGAAGTGAGTCCTCACCGGAACCAGACCATGCAGGGACCCCAATCTCAGACATCCAGGCTTCAACACCATGAGGAGTAAGTTTCTACTGTGTGTGAGCATTGCATTTGCTACTGATTTCTTAAAAAACTAAACACTGTGTGTATTCTATGGGAGTTTGAGAGAACTGAGAGGTAACATTTAAATTACGCTTAGGAGTGAAGAGCCATTTGCATGGATACATATATGTAATCACTCAATCAGTATTATGTTATTTCTTAATACCCTGAACAGATAGACAGATATAAATACTGATTGAGTGATTACATATATGTATCCATGCAAATGACTCTTCACTCCTAAGCATAATTTAAATGTGACCTCTCAGTTCTCTTAAACTCCCATAGAGTACATACAATGTTTAGTTTTTTAAGAAATCAGTAGCAAATGCAATGCTCACACATACTGCCTGAAAAGGAGGCTAGCATATCTGAACCATTATTTCCAAGGGCAGAATTAAGATTTGACAAATATAGGTTATTATAGATAAACGTATTTATTTTAATTGTGTTTCAGATGATTCAGTAAGACCATGAACTGAAACTCTGACAAGAAACACTAGAACATTCTCCATGTATTTGCTTGTATTTGTTAGCAAAAGATTATTTCATAGTCTTCTCTGAGCCTTGTAAATACTCCTCTGATCAATATTGATCTCTTGTGGTGTTAAAATGCATCTCTGTGTTTATAATCAGAGGATGTTGACTTTTAATGTCCAAAAGTCTATACAAAATCCATTGATGATCCCAAAGTCCTATGTGTCTTTAGTGACAATTTAATTAAGTCTAGGCATCTTCAGTGGTGTATCTGTGCCTTGAATAGGGTACTTATGCCCTGAATGGGATACTTGTATCCTGGATGGGATTCCTGTACCCTGGATGGAATACTTGCACCCTGGTTGTAGTAATTGTTCCCTGGATGGGGTACTTGCACTCTGGATGGGGTGTCTGTGCCCTGGATGGAGTACTTGTACACTGGATGGGATTTTTTTCCTGGATGGAATACCTACGCTGGATGGGGTACCTGTTCCCTGGATGGAATACCTACACCATGGATGGGGGTACCTGTTCCCTGGATGGGGTACTTGTACACTGGATGGGATAACTGTACTCTAGATAGAATACCTGTGTCCTGGATGGGGTACCTGTTCCTTAGATGACATATTTGCACTCTGCATAAGGTACCTGTGCCTTGGATGGGATACTTGTACACTGACTGGCATACCCGTTACATGGATGGAATACCTGTGCCCTGGATAGAATACTTGTGCCTTGGATTGGGTATTTGCACTCTGGATGAGATACTAGTGCCCTAGATGGTGTACTTATAGACTGGAGGGAATATTTGTTCCTTGGATGGAATACTTGTTCCCTGGATGGGATACCTGTGACCTGAATTCAATACTTGTACCCTGAATGGGATACCAGTTCCCTGAATGGCATATCTGCACTGTGGATGGGGTACCTGTGCTCCGGATGGAATACTTGTGCCCTGAATTGGAGTACCTGTTTTCTGCATGAGACACCTGCACCTTGGATGGCGCACCTGTTCCGTGAATTAAATTCCTGCACCCTAAATAGAATGTGTGTACTCTCGATGGGGGACCTGTCCCCTGCATGGAATATCTGTACCCTGGATGGAATATCTATGCCTTGGATGGAGTACCTGTATCCTGGATGGGTTGCCTGTGCCTTAAATGGGGTACTTGCAACCTTGATGGGGTACTTGTACCCTGGATGGTTTACCCATTCCCTGGATAGAATACCTGTCCCCTGGATGAGGTACTTGTGCCCTAAATGGGGTATTTGCACCCTGGATGTGGTACCTGTGCCACAGAGTTCTGTGGTGTGCTAGAAAATCTGCATGAATATATTCTGAAAATGCCTCCTGAAGAAAAAAAAGAATGGCATTTCTAATAGAAAGTGTATTACAAGTATTAATGAATGATAAGAGAAACTTCAAATAAATTGACACTTCTATTTATGTCTCCAGACCACCAAATCTCAGAGTGATCTGTCTAATCCTGTAATAGGACTTTAAAGAAAACATGTCAAGCCAGGCCTGGTGGCTCACACCTACAATTCTAGCACTTTGGGAGGTGGAGGCAAGAGGTTTGCCTGAGCCCAGGAGTTCAAGAACAGCATGGGCAAATTGGCGCGAACTTGTCTGTACACTAAATCCAAAAATTAGCCAGGCATGGTGGTGCACACCAGTAGTTCTAGCTACTTGGAAAGCTAAGGTGAAGGATCACCTGAACCCAGCAGGCCGAGACTGTGGTAGCTGTGATCATGCCTGCACTCCTGCCTGGGCGACAGAGACTCCAACTCAAAAGAAAAGAAAAATTTCAGAAATAGTCATCTAATTAAGTCCATTCTATTATTCTAGATAAAGAACTTCTTATTTTTATAATATCAAGTTAGACATTGTGAAATCAGCTTATAATGTTAAACCTTGTCCCTTATAAAGCAGTAAATAATTTTTATTTTTGTACTTTCAATTCAATTGTAAGTGATATGTACTATGTGAGTTATGGATATATTCTGACACAATATAGCATTGCTTCATGAAAAATAAATGTTTCATTCTGATAAGTAGGGTGGTTTTTGAAATGTCAACATCAAAACTAAGTTTTGCAAACAGTTTTGACTTATTAAGGTTAAGAGCATATTAATTCTCAGTTTTTATTAGCGAGCACAGTATTTCTCATTATTAAATGTTTAAACTCATAGCCACAATTTTGCTATTATTGTTTGCTTTTTAACTTGGAAAGACATAATCGATCATATTGGAATTTTTATTTCACTTTGTTTCAGCTTCTTGCTGGAATAAAAAGTTCTGGAAATTCTATACTTTTGTGATACAAAAACTTTAGTTAAAAGTTGTCTTACTTTGTTGTGTTTCTATTTCAAACCCACTGAGCCCAAAATATATTTTCACAGACACAGATTTCAAAGACAAGAGAATTTATGCTTATTATAAGTTTCTTACATTTTGTTGAAATGTCATCATTGAACATTTTGTTAAATTTCACTGGTTCTTACAGTCTTTTATTTAAGATACGTTTGAGTTGTTGGTATATGCAACACATTTCTAGACATTATGAGGTTCCAAAGGTAGCAGTGTAGACAAACAATCAGACAGATAAGCACAAGGCTGAAGTATCTGCATGGGCATCATGACATGAGACAGGGATAGTTACTGACTTGGATCATGGAAGGACTTAGGAAATAGCTTTTCTCAATCTTGTTCTAGAACAAACAACTGCTAGTATTTGTTAAAATAAGGTTACATAATACATGCAAAAGACATGACATAAATGAGAAGTTTAAAACGTGAGAAAGAAATGTGAGAGAACAGGAATTTAGGTTTTTGCTTCCCCACAATAGTAGGAAATTGGTTTGAAAGACATAAATCATGGTAGTCTCCAGTGGCATAAGTACAACTTTGCATAGTTCTAGATAATGCATTGAAAACTATTAAGTTACTGAATAATTATATGAAAAGATTCAATTGCTGCAGCATCAATTGAATGACAGCTTAGTTTATATATGCCCCAAACTGACTTAAATCTAAACAAATAAATATATAGAATATATAAAAATAAATAGATATATGTATCCAACCCATCTCTCTCCCCGGGCAGTTTCCCACTACTGCCAATCCCTTTCTTATAATATTATGATAATTGTTCAAGGTCTACAAAAATATATCTTTCAATGGGAAGAAAAATGTCAACTGTGGTTCCTAAATATATATTTATCAACAAGCCCATTTGTTGCTTTGTCTTCTCTTTAAAAAGAAATGCAGCAAGAGGAGTCACTTTTTAAACCTTGAGAGTCTTTTCTGAATTTGTGAACCTTTTACAAAGTCATTTAAAAATTATTGTATGTGTCTGTATCACAAGAACCCTTATGTTGCTCTCCTAAGACCATATATACTTCTCTCACTCACACCTGCCTCACAACAATCATTCCATCCCTAAACTTGGGCTACCAAAGGTGGATTTTCCATTTATATAATCTTATTCTTTCCATAATGCCAAATAACTAGAAACACACAGTATGTAGTCTTTTAGAATTAACTTTTTTCTCACCCATTAAGATTTCTTGGACATTTTTCCAAATCGTTGTGTATATCCAGGGACACCTATGTTCTCACAAAACCTTATACACAAATGTTTATAGGAGTGTCATTAGTAATAGACCCAAACTGGAAACAAATCTGATGTCATTTAATAGATAAATTGTTTTAAAAAATTTTAACAAAAAAACTTTAGTACATTCATATCATGAAATACGACTCAGTGGTAAAAATGAATTGATCATTGATATATTCTCTAACTTTAACTTATTTTTGTCTTTATACTAGAAGTGTGTTTGTTTCAGGCAGCAAACAGTTTAGTCTTGCTTCTCTATTCAATCTGGCAATCTGCAATTTAGATGGAAAATGTTCACGATTTGCATTTTCTATGCTTATTGATATGGTTATGTTAAATGCATCGTCATGTAAAATGCATTTGTTCCATCTATTCTTTGGTCTCCCTTTCTGTTTTTTTGTTTTGTTTTGTTTTGTTTTGTTTTAGGCTCCAACTCCAAGTTTAATCCGAAACTTAGTTTGAGAACCATAAACTTTTACAAGGATCTTTCTTTGCTTTGGCCTTAGCTTCAAAAGCAAAGGCACAGTGATGTTAAAAAAAAATTTAAAAAGCAAAGGCATTAATACTAGCCTATTAACTTTTTTTTCTATGTTCTACTGGATTGCATAAATCTTTTATATGACGATCTTTCTTGTCTTTTGTTGTCTTATTAGTTGTGCCACACTGTTAGGATTTTTAGTGTTTTCCTTAGCATTGGCTGTATACATCTTTGGTTTATCATAGATTATCTTCAAATGCTATCTTTCCACCTCAAAGATAATTGAGGAACTTTGCAATAGTGTTCCTCTAGCTCTCCCCCCGATCTTTGTGCTATTTTAAAGACATTTTAATTTTACATGTGTTAAAATACTTACTATATTGTTACCTTCGTGTTAAAAAATCAATTTATTTTTCATTAAAACTTAAATAATAAAACAAATTATATTTAAAATATTATCTATTAAACACATTAATTTTAATATTTTAATTGTAAATAATATTATTAAATATTAAAATATATTTGCTCCTAGAATTATGAATTTTATGTTTTCATTCTTTTTGCATACTCATTTCCTCTATTATCATTATTCTTCTATACAGAAGTGTTGACATTTTTCATAGTGTGAGTGATAAAATAGTGTTGACAATATAATTCAACTTTGCATGCCTGAATAAGTCTTAATGTGACCTTTGTTTTATAAAGATACCTTTACTAGGTATAAAATTTCAAGCTGATGGTGGCATCTAGTTAAAATTTTACAGATGTAGAGATATCTACTACACTTTCTGTCTTTGATGCGCACTATAAAAAGCATTTTTCTCCTACTGCTTATAAAAACTTATCTTTTGATTTTGAGTAATTTAATTAAGATATGAGTTGATGTTTTTGCTGCTTGAGGTTTATAAAACTTCTTGGATCTGAAGGCTAATAGTTTTATCCAATTTGAAAAATGTTTTGCAAATTAAGAAAAATAATTTCCTCAAATATTTATCTCCCCTTACCTACCTTTAAGGACTCAAATTACCTGGATTTTGACTTTGTAATGTTGTTCCACGTATCATTGATCCTATGATATTTTGGAAATTCTGTTTTTTCTCTGTATGTCTCAGCTTGGTTATGTCATGGCTTCATGTTTGCTAGTCTTTATTTTTTATTTTCTGTTTAGTCTTTCATCTAACACATTATTTTTCTCCGACATATTTTTCATCCATAACATATCTTTACATCTTCATTTGACTCTTTTAAGCATATGTAAGCATATGTAAGTTATCATTGTTTTAATGTACTTTTCTGCTATTTATAAGATCTGTGTCATTTCTTGATCTTTTTGGATGGAATGTTTTTGCATAGTGTTATGGGTCATAGTTTCCTGCTCATTTACTGACCTCACCATCTTTGATTGGATGCTAAACAATTAAAAGTTTACCTTTTTGAGTTCTAGATATCTTTATAATGCTACATAAAATATACTATCTCTTATCTCACTTACTGTGTACTTTATAACTGCCATTATATTTTTAAACTAAATATTTTATGCAAGAACCTATATTTTTGTTTCCTGAATTTTATTATATTTTCTTATATCTACTAAAGTGTTTTTAGATATTAAAATCCTTGCCTTGTTCTATTACTTTTGTTGCTGATGAGATGTTAATCTCTTTGTTGTTTCATTGAAATGCCCATGCTTCTCAACTTAATATTTATTTTGGTCTTGAATCAGTTATCCTCCAAATGTTCTGGGAGATAATATGCATGACACATACCAGTAAGCCCCTACTTGTGTTTGGAAAGACACAGGTTTTAGGATACAGAGTATCAGGCACAGAGAATTACTCTTTACAGAATTTCAAACTAGCTGCATAGAAGAAGCAACATTAGAACGAGGCACGACTTAAATATTAATAAATCGGCTAAGAAGTTTGAAAGCAAAGTGTTGATTAACAAATTTATCTGACCTCATCTGCTTGTCTAGGATCATTGTCTACAAAGGGTTTCTAAGCTAACCCAATTATATTTTGAGCCCTGCTTCAGAAGTCTAAACCTCAGTTTCTACAGATATAAGTGCCAGGGGAAAGGAAGCAAATTCAGATCTCCTACATACATTTCCTATCAGTATTCTCTCACAGTTGTGCCTGGACAATTCCTTCCCTATGCCAAATTCACCTTCTCTTATGGGCACATCCATTAAAAACAGTTCCTTTTGGTTAGTGGAGTTTTGCTATGTTCTTGGTTTTGCTCAGCATTTCCACTGAAATTAATTGCAAGAAAGAAGTCAACAGTCATGGAACTTGAACCTCTTAGTGTCTACTTAACCTTATCAGTCAACTGTATCTATTATCTATGGACCCAATGCTGGTGCTAAAGTCAATCACCGGAAACTCAGTGACTTTAAACGATTATAATTTATTGTCGTGGATCTGTGTTTTGGCACAGGGTCAGCATGTGGTTTCTGTATTTCTGCTCATCCTGGCTGGGATAACTCATGGATCTGTGATCAGCGAAGGGTTGAATGATCTTGGCTAGATTCGATTGGGGGTAAACTTTACCCCTTCCTCCTCACAGTGAGAGAACATTGATATGGTAAATGGAAAACTGAGTATGTGCATGAAGACTGGACAAACAAAGCAAACTACTATATCCATGGACTGCTGTCTTAGTCTGTTTGGGCTGCTACAACAAAATATCATGAACTGGATGGCTTATAAACAACCAAAATTTATTTCTCAATGTTCTGGGGACTGAGAACTCCATGATACACCAGTGGATTTGATGTCTGGTGAGTGTCTGCTTTCTGGTTTTTAGATGGTGCCTTGCTGTGTCCTCACATGGCTGAAGGGTAGCAAGTTATCTGGAGACTCTTTTATAAAGGAACTAATCTCATCATGGTGACTCTGCTCTCGTGAATCAATCTCCTCCCTAAGGTTCTACCCCCTAATAGCATCATCTTAGGGGTTATGATTTCAAAATATAATTTTTTTTTATCGAGTTGGAGTCTCACTATCACCCAGACTGGAGTGCAGTGGCTGCTCCCGGCCACCACAGCCTTGACCTGCTGGGCTCCAGCGATCCTTCCGCCTCAGCCTTCCGAGTAGCCAGAATTACAGGCATGCGCTACCACGCCCAGCTGATTTTTTGATTTATTATAGAGATGAGGTCTCGCCAAGTTGCCCAGGCGGGTCTCAAACCCGCGGGCTAAGGCAAACCACTCACCTCAGCCTTCCAAGGCATGGGATTACAGACTGAACTACTGAGCCTGGCTTCAAAATATAAATTTTGAGGAACAACTATTTCCTAATGATTTCCTCAGAATTTGGGACTCAATATATTTTGAGGGTTCCCCCCCCTTTTTTTCTGTGTCTTCACTCATTTCGAGATTTTACTCTTGCATAACATTTGCTAATGAATTTAACTTTCTCTTCTTCTATAATCCTTTACAATAAGTAAATTTACAATGTTAATCCTTTGTTAAATGTCCAATAATAATTTCAGAAGGAAGAAAGTAAAGTTATTTCAGAAATGCTATGTTTTTCTATACTGATCACCTAAAACTCACCTTTTTTTTTTTTTAATTGGAGTCTCACTCTGTCTCTCAGACTGGAATGCAGTGGCCGCTCCCGGCCACTGCAGCCTCGACCTGCTGGGCTCCAGCGATCCTTCTGCTTCAGTCTTCCAATAGCTAGAACTACAGGCGTGTGCTACCGTGCCCTGCTAATTTTTTGATTTATTGTAGAGATGAGGTCTCGCCAAGTTGTCCATGTGGGTCTCGAACCAGTGAGCTCAAGCAATCCACTCACCCCAGCCTCCCAAAGAGCAGGATTACATACAGACTGAGCCACCGAGCCCAGTAAACTCATCTTTTTAATAGCCTTACTATGATGTTGATACTGGAAAAAAACCTAGAATATCTTTAGAAATATAGTTGGTCTAAGAATAAAACGGACCAAATCTAAGGTCAGATGGCCGAGATTGGTCATAAAGGCTGTGCTACACACTGGAGCTTAGTGGCCAATACTCAACTTCTGCCCAGGTTTGTCAATTAAAATTCTAACATTTACTTGACAATAGAAGAAGAGTGTTCTCATTGTATTGACAGTTCATGTTTCTGGGCTATTATAGAAAATGAAAAATATTTAAAAGTAAAACAAAAAAAGAATGTCTCAGCCGGGCTCGGTGGTTCAGCCTGTAATCCTGCGCCTTTGGGAGGCTGAGGTGAGTGGATTGCCTGAGCCCGCGGGTTCGAGACCCACCTGGGCAGCGAGACCTCATCTCTACAATAAATCAAAAAATCAGCCAGGCGTTGTAGCGAACGCCTGTAATTCTGGCTACTCAGAAGGCTGAGATGGAAGGATCGCCGGAGCCCAGCAGGTCGAGGCTGCGGTGGCCAGGAGCGGCCACTGCACTCCATTCTGGGCGACAGAGTGAGACTCCAACTCAAAAAAAAAAAGAATGTTTCTATCTATGCTATCATACAACATTGGCCAACAGTCTAAATTCTATCTTAAATTTATCTGTTCAATCAGAAGAAAATGAAAGGTCAATGATATTCCTAGGAACGACCCTCTATTCACCCCAAACTCTATCTCTCTCTCAGGTCCGTATCCACTCTCACAATATTCTCCCAGTGTAAGGGTCCTAGCTTCACCCTCATAGGATTTGGTCTAAGAGTTTTAAGAATTTCTCATTATTACTGGTTATGGTGGCTGAACAAAGCCATCCACATTGTAGTGTGTTGTGAAGATAAACACGGGTGTATGCTGGCATGTTGATTGTATTCATTTTATTCCACCCATCACAAATTTATGAAGGACAAGGATAAGTAAATATTGCCAAGTACCTAAGTTGCTTTATTCAGAGATTCTAGCTGACATTTGTCCTTTTTTACCCGACTGAAGTGAACTGAGTAATTTCTAAAAAGTACTGAAGGTTCATTTATTTTTTTCTTTTTCTTTTTTTTTTTTTTTTTGAGTTAGAGTCTCACTCCATCGCCCAGACTGGAGTGCAGTGGCACGCTCCCGGCCACCACCGCCCCGACCTGCTGGGCTCCGGTGATCCTTCCGCCTCAGCCTTCCGAGTAGCTGGAACTACAGGCACGCGCCACCATGCCCGGCTAGGTCCATTTCTTTACCTTGACCAGCAATGTCTGTTTACTCTTTTCCTTGGTGACCCCTAGAGATTACAGTCATATGCGTATTTTATCCTCTCCCGAAATATGTGAGCAATCCATTCATCCACATCAAAAAATAAATATTGAAGTGAAATTCATGGAACCCAGCCACTGAGAGCTCTTAATGTACCCCTGTAACTAAAGCAGGAGAAAGTGACATATGAAATCTCTACAGCTACATAACAGCCTGCCCAAGGTCCAGCAGTTTAAAACATACCAATCACACATTTCCATGATCTTGCATAGTTCTGAGAACTGACTGAACTCACTTAAGTGGTTCTCACTTAGGATTTCTCATGAGATTGCAATGAGGAAGATGTTGGAGTCCTCATGAAGTCCTCCTGCTGTCTATTAGTCAAGACCCCAGCTGGGTCTGCTACCTGGACACCTGTGTGTCCTGTCCTTGTGGGCAGGACCTTCTCAGACCCTTCTGACTGGGTTCTGATAGTAAGTGTCCTAAGATAATGTGAAGAAGCTGAGTGGCTTTTTCTAACCTAGCTTTGGATACCACATGGAAGCATTTCCATTAACTTATATTTTTCAAAGCAGTTAAGAAATCCCTCTCGGGTTCAAGGAGAAGATATGTGAAATTCACCTCTGGATGGGAGATGTGTCAAATAACTTGCATATGTGCTTTAAAACAAGCCTGTGTCTATTTTCTGTTATTAAATGTGGTATAGGATTGAGGAACACAGGAATAAAAGGAAAGTAATTCTCTTGCTCTCTCATGTAGCCCAAAGCCTCTGCAATTTTCTCTTAAAGTTTTCTGACATCGATTTCAACAGTTGTTCATGGATTGGATGCTAAAGTGGAATTATCTCTCCTACCAATTTTTATGCTGTTTTTACTCTCACCATCCTGTCTCCTATTAAATGCTGCAGGTAATTATCCGTGCCTATTTCTTGAGAATAATTGGCTGGATAGTGAGAGAGTGAGGCCAAGATGCAGCAAAGGTATTTCGAGTCTCATTTTAAACATAACATTAGTCATTCTCATGTTATCACTTGATTGCTCCTGGGGTGAAATTATTAGGCAATTATTTCCCCCAAACAGCATTGTAATGATAAAGATGAAAATTATACAATTTGCTTTAGTCATTATTTTTTTCCTCAAGGTTAATGCATTTGTCACATCATATTAAACACCCATATTAACCATCAGAACACTTCATAGTGTAAGCATAGATGTCTTTGTGCAACTAATAAAAAGGAAAAATGAGAACAATTGTTACCATTATTCTCACATGTATGAATAATAGTAATTTGATCTGAGAGGTTTTCTTCTTTTTTTTAATCTGTAAGACAAACAAAACTCTATTTCTGTGATTCACTGAATATAGTCTTTTGGATTTTTAGTACAATCTGGGAGTGTGTGGTTACTGTAATGACAATTATGCTATAATCAAATGCTGATTTTATATTGCAGCATTTAAACCAGAAGATCTTTATAGTTAAGCATTATTGTTTTTCAAAAGAAAATAATTAATTCATTTTCAGATACTTGTTCAGTTTCAGGAGTTACACCCTCTATGCTACTTGGGAAAAGTGTTGTTAAGTATAGGCTTTGACATGACCTTCTCCTCAATATTTAAAGCTAACAATTAGCCATAGTGAAAAAATTCTATATTGTCTATAGTTTCAACCATAGAGCTAGTACCTACTTTGTATAATCACTTGTGTCCTTGTTTAAAGGGAAAATGATACAAAAATTCAAGCTTAATACCACATCCTAGTTTTCTGTGACTATTAATTTAGATAGGTATCTCAAGTAGAGGCAAATTAACAGATAATTTACATTAGCAGCCAATTTTACTAGTTTGGCTCCTCCTCCTCACCATAAACAAAAGGAGAGATTTAAATATCAATGAGCATTACCACAGGGACATTTGTTAAATATAGAAGATTAGATTCCTAAAAGATCTAAAAATTGACTTTCCATAAGACCTCGGAATCCTCCTACTGGGGATATACCTGGCGGAACTCAAATCACTCTGTGAAAAAGTTACCTACACATGTATGTTTATTGCAGCACTTTTCAAAATAGCAAAAATATGGAACCAACTGTGCTGCCCTTCATAAGAGGACTGAAGAAAAAGGTATGGTACATATACACGATAGAATATTAATCAGCCATAAAGAAGGACAAAATTATGAACTTCACAGTAACTTGGATGGACTTAGAGTCTCTAATACTGAGTGATCAATCACAGAAACAAAGAACTGAGTATCACATGTTCTCACTCATAAGTAGATCTTGAACAATTATCGTAATACTATAAGAAAAGGATTGGCAGTAGCAGGAGATTGCCGGGGGATGGGGAAGGTAGGATTGGCTGTAGTGGGAATCTGTCTGGGGAGAGAGGGGCATACCTCATCAACAAGGGTACCTGCATGAGGAACATTTGTATACCCAACCCTGAATTGTACCTCACATTTTTAAAATAAAAAATTTATTTAAAAAATTAAAAACAAATAAATATAGAATCATAAATACTAAAAATTATTGAAATTGCAAAGAAAAAAAAATTCATCATGTCTGATAAGAAGATCATCCTAATTTTACCAGTTTGCTGAGTTAAAATCACAGGGGAAGTTTACAAATGTACATCATATATTTTAAAGGAATAACTATTAGACCCCAAGCTATATTTGATGTCTTCTCCTAACTACACTGAAACAAATGACTATGAGAGTGATTACCTTGAGATGATAGGTAAAATCATAGACACTGGGTGGCCTGGTTTTCATATCCCATATTTTTCCTGTTGGATCAAAACCCTGCCACTGAAACTGAATATTTGGCATTTTGTAGAGACAGCCTATATCTCCAGCCCAGCATGTGCTCATCCCTGAAGTCCCTCAGCTCCCCTGACATGCTGAATTCTCAGCAACCTTGTTCATGGAAGACCTGCAATTGCAGGCATCACAATTTTGTCCCTGCCACTTCCGGGTTTCCCAACTTCCCCTCTGGGTGAGGATCCTGCAAAGCTTTCAGCAGTCCCCACAATGACAGTCTTTAGTTCCAGCGGTCAAACCCAGTCATACAGAACCCATGAACACTCCTACCAAACCTCCTGAACCTAGGCTTAACTCTGCATTGTGGACATTGTAGATGCCCCCTTAGATTCCTTGGACAACTCCAAAGAACAAGGGACATTCAACGCCCGTTGAGTAGAATTTTGACCTGCAAAATACAGAAACCCAAAATATCAGGCAGAACAATAATTATTCTTTCATCTCTGATGGATAGTTAGGAGGAACTGTGCCCCATGTACCCTAAAAGGAGACATCCATTAACACAGTGGCCATCTTCACTCCCTTTCTCATGTGCTACTCTTTTCCTCTAGTGCTCACAGCCTGGGAATTGCCCTCAAAATGCATTGGCTTTTGTGAATTCCCTCAGACTTTATCTTTAGGGATTCTGGTCCAAAGTAATCGGCCACACCAAAAGGATATCAAAATCATTCATTTCTAATTAGAGTCTGCTAGTTTTTATCATATATGGTAAGGATATAAACTTTTTCATTCAAATGTCTAAAATCTATTTGGTTAGACACCCTGTACAAGTTATTGCACCTGGGTGAATGTCTTTGCTTGTGATGTCCTTGTCATGGCCCTGCCTGAACTGTGGTAGACTTCCTGCTGCCTGCTGGTGGGCTCTGCTGTGTCCAAGGAGAATAGTGTATGTGTGAAGGTGTTAACATTTTCCCTCATTGTCTAGTGTTTCTAGAATGTAAAATTGTATTGATGTGTTGTGATCTGAAAGCTGTTCTTGGTGTAGATACTGAAGTGAGAAACGGGAAATACTAATGAAAAAAAAAATAGGGGAAAACTCAAGGGCAATTCCCGTACAATGTCCAAAAGTTAAACACTTGGAAACATGCATTATCATAACATATTGCGACACTATCCCCTTCTGATGACAGATTCTTGGCTTCTTTTCATTTCATTAGAAGTGTTAACATTTGCTATGGATTCATGACACTGAACATTTGATAGACGGATATTTACCTCATGGAAACTTACTCATAGCTAAAGTGTATTTGCTGTTCTATCAAATTTTGTTACTGTCTTGAAAATGCAGTTAATTTTAATACATTTTATAAAAAGAAATATTTCCACAGGGAAGATTTGTCGACTGTTCACCAATACCAGATTCTTTCCTATCTCAGGCACATAGGAGGATTGTACTTTTCCAACTTTCCAAGTTAGGAAATAAAATACAAATTGTTTTGTCTAATAAGATGTAAACAGAAACAACATTAATCATTTCCTAACAAATCATTTAATTTTTGAGCTTCAATTCTTCAACTTCTCTGTGGGCTAACCTGAAAAGCACAAGTTGGTGCAGAATTATTTTAAGATTAGAGAAACCTGGAGCACCAAGCATGATTCACATAGTGAAAAGCTATCCTAAATAACTGTCTGCACTCACCTTGATAAGTGATGTTTGAGTGAAAAACACAGCTTCATTTGCTTTTCCTACCACAATTTGGGGTTCATTTGTTATGACAGTGTAACCTATGCTTACCATTGCAACCTAGATGTGATAAATTACTTACCTGTGTTAGTCAGTCTTACTTGTACTTTTTTATTTTATAGGGTAATAAACATTGAGACATATACTGACAACTTTTATTTATTTATTTTAAAATTTTTTATTTTAAAGATGTGGGATACAATTCAGGGTTAGGTATTTAAATTGTCATTGTACAGGCAAAGTTTGGGCCTCGCTTTGGTCCCCACTTCACCTGGTTTGAGATCTGGCACCCTTATTGATGAAGTGTCCCCCACCCTGCCACTGGCAGTTTCCCACTACTGCCAATCCCTTTCTTGTCGTAGTATAATAATTGTTCAGAGTCCTCTTATGAGTGAGAATATGTGATGCTAAGTTCTTTATTTCTGTAATAGATAACTGAGTATTATAGACTCTGAATCCATCCAAATTGCTGCTAAGTTCATAATTTTATCTTTTATGGCTGTGCAATATTCCATTGTGTATATGTACCACATTTTTTTCTATCCAGTCCTCTTTTGATAGGCAGCACAGTTGGTTTCATGTGTTTGCTATTGTGAATAATGCTGCAATGAACATATGTGTGCAGGTATCTTTTTCATAGAGTGATTTCAGTTCCTCTGAGCATATTCCCAGTAGGGGGATTCTGGGGACATATGAAAGGTCAATTTTTAGATCTTTTAGGAATCACCAAACTGTTTTCCACAGAGGTTGTACTAGTTTACATTCCCACCAACAATGTAGAAGTGTTCCCTTTTCCCCACTTCCTCTCCAGCACCTGTTTTTTGAGATATTGATTGACGATGGCCATCCTGACTAGAGTTAGGTGGTATCTAGCGTGGTTTAATTTGCATTTCTTTGATGACTTGTGAGGTTGAACATCTTTTCATGTATCTGTTGGCTGCTCATATTTGCCAACTGTATATCTGACAAAGGCCTGACATCTAGGATCTACACGGAACTCAAATGTGCTGAAAAGAAAAAATAAACAGCCCTATTAAAAAGTAAGCAAAAGATATGAATACACACTTCTCAAAAGTATACTGACATCTTTTAAAAGCCACTAAAAACATGCTCAATACAGAATAAAATATCAATTTTTATCTCCAATTATTTTATTATTGTATTCTGACATTTAAAAATATTTCTCAGACTTTCATTTTTTATTTGTATTTAAACATATACCTCACCCATTTTCATCATGGCTTCGATCTTATATAAAAATGTTTGATGAAAATATGATGGTAAAAAAATAGATGAGGAAATGGATGGTTGATCAAAGCAGAGAATATGTTTGTTGGTTTTGGACATTGGAAGGTTCAACTCTCACTAGTTTTCTGACTCTTCTCTGTGTTTTTTGTCATCATCTAATTTAATTTATACACTACAAATAATTTAATTTACATGTAATAAGTCTATCCATTGTAGGTTTACAGTTAAAGAATTTTTTTTAGGAAACGCATACTATTGTGCAGCTGTCAACTGAAACCAAGACTGTTGAGCCAGAAATAATTTGATACAGATTTACTGAAAGTCAAAGGTATCAACCCAAGAAAATGTACCAACAAAGTTGGACATAATATAGAGTCTGCTACAAATTGGAATGCTTTCACAGGAAAGTATAGAGAAGGTAAGTTATCAAAGTTGTTCTTTTTGTTGGAGGGTACTACATCTGGCTACAGAAGACAACATGGAGACTAAAATGGCTACATGCAAGACAATCTGTAAAACCTCATGATTCGGAAACAAATCAGTATCCTTTTCAATGTCAGTAGGCTATTCATTAAACAACAGTTTGAGGAACTTGTGATAAAATTTGAGGAACTCATAAAAAGCTTACGTACTTAGGGACGAGATATAAGCCATGAACCATATACTTCCTCTAGGTGGGTTAATTTGGAAGTCTGCCAAATGTGACCTTCAGGTTATTACAATCATACAACTATCCAGTTAGAACACTTTCATCATTCCATAAGTTTCCTTCTTCCCTTTAGCTGTTAAAGCCAATTCCATTTCAAGCCCCAGGCATCTACTGATCTGCCTTCTGCCTCCATTTGTCTAGTTTTCTATGCATATCATATAAATTGCATCATTCAACATGCAGTCATCATGCTTTTTTCCTTAGAATTATCCTATTGAGATTTATCTATGTTGTAGAATGTAGTAGTAGCCATTCATTTTATTATGGAGTAATATTCCATTGAATGGATGTGCCACAATTTATCAATTCATCACTTGCTTGTGGTGTTTCCAGTTATTGCCTTATATAAAGTTTCTCAAAATATTTGGGTAATGTTTTTCTGTGAAAATATGTTTTCATTTTTCTTAAATACATGCATAGGACTATAAGTACTATGTCATATGAAAAGCATACATTTAGCTGTTTAGAATCTTCCCATATGTTTTACAAAATGACTACCAGCTTACCTTCCCAGGAGCCATGCAAGAGATTTCCAGGTGTCATACTTTCTTGCCAATGCTTGAAATTGTCAGACTTTTGCATTAAAGTCATCTTAGTCAGTGCATGGTGGTGTATCACTGTGATTTTAATTTGCTTGTCTTTAATGACTAACATTATTGAGCATTTCCTAATGTGTTTGAAATAGCCATTAGAATAACTTCTTTGGTATAACATTTATTCAAATATTTTGCCTCTTTTCATTAAGTTTTTGTCTTCTTATTTTTTACTGGGTTATAAATAAATATATAATTCTTTATATATTCCAAATTCAAGTCCTACATTGCCTGTTTTCAAGTTTTTTTTAACCTGTAGCAAGTGTGCATATGTTGTTTTTTTTTAACCTGTAGCAAGTGTGAGTATGATTGACATTGATGAGATCTTTTTTTTTTTTTTTTTTTGAGTTGGAGTCTCACTCTGTCGCCCAGACTGGAGTGCAGTCGCCTCTCCCAGCCATCGCAGCCTCGACCTGCTGGACTCCAGTGATCCTTCCGCCTCAGCCTTCCAGGTAGCTGGAACTACAGGCATGCGCTACCACGCCCGGCTGATTTTTTGGTTTATTGTAGAGATGAGGTCTCGCCAAGCTGCCCTGGCGGGTCTCAAACCCGCCGGCTCAGGCAGTCCAATCACCTCAGCCTCCCAAGGCGCGGGATTACAGACTGAGCCACCGAGCCCGGTTGATGAGATCTTTTAAAAAAATCTTTTGAAAATATCTGACTTGAAATTTTTTTTTAAAAGTACGTATTTTAATTTTTATGAAGTCCAATCTCTCAAGTGTTTTATTTTATAAATTGTACTTTATTATCATATCTAAAAACATCTTTACTTAAGCCAAGTTAACAAACATTTTGTCCTATATTTGCTATATAAAACGCCATATTTTCTGGTCATATTTTAAGTCTCAGATCCATTTGAGTAAAATGTCACATATCCTGTGAGATATGTGGTCTATTTGTTTAGACAACAGCTTTTAATTTTTAAATCATCTCGGCGCTTTTGCTGAACATTAACTGACCATAAATCCTAGGATTTACTCCTGGACTCCCTATTCTGTTCTATTCATTGCTATTTTTGCCCTTACACAAACATCACATCATCTTGATTATTGTCGGTTTATGTTAAGTTTTAAAATTAGGTAGTATAAGTTCCTCAAATTTGTTCTTCTTTTCAAAACATTTTTGGTTATACTCGTTTTTGCTTTTCATGTATACTTGAAAATCAGTGTGTCAATCCGCACAAAAAAATACTTGATAAGACTTGGATATGTGTTTCACTGAATCTATAGATTATGTTGGGAATAACGGTAATTTTAACAACATTGAATTTTCTAATACATGATCATAGTATGTGTGCACATTTATTTAGACCTTTAATTTCTAGATTATTTGTGATTTTCTGTAAACTGAATCATGCCATCTGTGGGTAAAGAGATTTCACTTTTTTTTAAACAATATCTATGCTTTGGTTTTCTTTCTTTTTTTTTTTTTACCTTATTGCACTGGGCAGAACTTTCATTACAACACTGAATAGAAATGGTGAGTGTGGACACTTTTGCCTGTTATTCAATCCTAGTGGAAAGCATTCAGTCTGTCAGAATTAATTTTCTGTATAGTAGAAGGTAGAACCTTGAGTGTTGGTATGGCTTCTCCTTGAGTCTAGATGTATGACAGATTCTTAGATTTTTCTGACCCTTTTCGTCCATGCTGGCAGATTTTCACTCCACACAGGCTAAAGTAATAACAGAAGATCAGCAAGTCTTCAGGAGGAACTGGGCAGACACTGGGAATTGTTTATGTTCCTTTCTCTGTTTATCACATTTAAACTTCTCGTTGGTTGATGATTCTATAAACTAAGTCCTTCAAAAATATATCTTTATTCAACATCTGCATTAGGTTTTATTTTTTATTATGGGTTGTATACCCCACAAAAAATCAATCATACAACAGCAAAATAAAAACACCCTAAAATTTTCCCTCAGTAAGAAGACATAGCCATCAAGCAAAGATCAAGATATGTGGAACGAGCAGTGTTATATTACCTTTCAAATTTGTGCTAATATATTAATCTAACATAATTTGAATCGCTAATGGGAAGCTCACATTTTCAAAATACTTCCTAATACAAAATTTTTGTTTTAACACTTTATCTTGGGATGACAGGTTTTTAAAATTTACTTTCAGTGGGAAGGCTCTTTGAAGACACTGTCTCATCAGAGCCCTATCAAAACATATAGATTCTACTAAGTTGCAACTGTGGATGTGACCCCTCAGTTTCCAGAATCTTTTGGATCACATTGCAATCTCCACAATAGAAAACACAGCATTGCAGACAGTTGCTTTGTTTTTGTGAATCTAAGATCATCACCTAGCTCACTTTTGCTATATTCTACCCTATTCTTGATCCTTCAAATTAGCCATCTGAGCCCTTCTCCCACCTAGTACTCATAAGATTTTGCCGTTTTGCCAAGACCCAAATGTGTTGCCTCAAATCCTTGTTCTTTTTTTTTACTGATTTCATGAGCAATTTAAATGTGATTTTCTTTCGCTGTGCATGTCTTATTTATAACTGACATGCATGCATTTAAGCTAAAGTACATTATGATTTTGAATATATTCTAGATGCCTAGTAAATTTACATGAGCATTCAATGAAGCTTTACGGTTATATAAAGAATATCAGAATTGTATATGGGCCTATCACTCTTTCATTGAAATGATCTAAGAAAATATCCCAAAATAGTAAATAGAAAGCAAGAAAAAATTCAATATCATATCCACCACCTTGGCAAAGCTATAAAAAATGAATGTTCAATCTTCAGGTGTAAAAGGAATTGGGAGATGAGCTGTGGCAAAATGAAAACAACTATGTCACATGTTTTCTGAACTTGGAACTCATTTTGATTAATGCAACACTACTTAAGAGGAAAAAATCATTCAACAAATACAGAGAAACCAACAAGAAACACTCCTATTTTCATGTGCTGCCGTGAAGATAGACTTATTCATGTGGAAACCCAAGTCAGATAAAATAAGCTGTTTCTCCAGAGAGTTGAGCTTAAAGAGTTGCTTTGTAAATTCTTGGGTAGGAATTATTTATTTTTTGTGACCAGACTTGAGTATGTTGCCTTGAATGAATTCGATGCTGAGTAAAATGTTTTTATTTTTCTTTGTTGTTATAGATAAATAATTGAAGTGAAGGTGAAGCTATTCTTCTTCTTTTCTCATGGTAAAGATACTCAGTTTCTTAGAAAGTCTCAAAGTGTTCTGTGTTTTCAACACGTTCTTGGACTGTATCCCAAGCACTAAGGCAGGTCAGAGATAAACAAAATTATCCCTTGAGGCTGTCCTAAGAAGAAGAGTCCGATGATATACGGCTTCCTCTTTACAATAGTCTCAGTCTCTGTCCTACATACTCTACATATGTAAATGTACACCCTGATGCATTCTGAGCTACAGAAGAAATAGAGAAAATGTGAGGGAGATTAAAAGTGTAAAAGGTAAAGCAAAGACAGCCACTCAAGCTTAGAGTGTGGTTTCTTTATGCACACTCTGAAATGCTATTCATTGGATTCTTTCTAAACAGCCTTCCAGGTAAGTAGAGGACGGTAGTTAATCTCATGTTCTGACATTCCTGAGTTAGGCCTCAGAGTGGAGCTTCCTGAGATAGTCTCACAGAATTGAATGGGAGGCTGGAATACAAATCCAGTGAACAGCCCAAACAATGTGCAAATCTGTAAGATTCATCAAGAGGTACAACAAGGGAAGCCAACACGGGAACAGGATATAAACAAGCAGGATATAAACATGGAGCCAACTCTAGACACTTTTGTCATAAGGTTCCCTCATCTCTCCGCCATTGCTTTCCTGTGGCTCTCCTAGAGCAAAATTCCTAAATTGTAAAAGTAAATAAATGAATTACTAATTAACGGAAGTAAAATCCCTAGGGAGATTCTCCATATTTGTATTACAAAAACCTGACACGTAAGAAAAGTCTGTGGAAATTACTCTTGTGGATGGTGGTGGGTTTTTGGGGAATGGGGAGTGAGAGGTATGATTTAGTGGAGAAAAATGTGCTATTGAACAACAGATGTCTGGTTGGATGGGATTTGGGCCCCAACAGCTGAGAATACGCCTTTAAAGTTAGTCTGTATTCACCTTTAAAGGTCGTGAGAATACAATTCCAGAAGGACAGTAAGAAGCACTGAGTAAGGAAGCATACATAACAAACATGTCACACAGTAGGTGCCCACACAGAGTAGTTCTTGCCTCCTCCCCACCCTTTATGCTGTTTAGTTTGGATAGCACAATCCCAAAACAGGATACATATAAGTATCGGTCTTTAGGGAATGGCTTTCAGCAGATTCATCCAGCTTCAGAAGCACATTAGAGCTAATGTGGTGACTGGCATAAGCATGAAAGAAATTTGCCTCTTATGGTTGGAGCTCCTCAAGCAGCTTGTGTAGTGACAATTTCCTGTGACTCGGAACATTTCAAAAGAGCAAATGCAGTAGAAGGAATGATTTTGGGTGGAGAATTCAACAAGACACCTGGTAAGTTCCATTTCACTGTCGATCCTACATTCTCTTTGTTTCTTTAATTCAGCAAAAGACATCAATATGAACTAGTTTATATGTGTGTGTGTGTGTGTGTGTGTGTGTGTGTGTGTGTCTGTGTGAGTGTGTGTGTGTGTTTATGCACAATTTAGGTAAAGTTACAGGCTTACACAAGTTTGCAAAAGTCTGTGTGTATGTTTGCATGTGTGTGTATTTGTGTTTGGGGGTGACAGGTGTGTAAAGAGGACACAGAGTGGGGGACACATCGCATCAGTAAGGGTACCTGTTGAATGACCATTTGTATACCTAACCCTGAATTGTACTCAACATTTTTAAAATAAAATTTTAAAAAAGGACACAGAAGTAGACCTGTGTAAATATGACTCTGCTCATGACTTAACTTGAATGAATCTTTTAACATCATCTGATTCTTCTTTCAAACAAGGATAATACATCTGTCCTGCCATCATTATGAGGAAGATAGCAATATGTTTTTACAAAATACCTTCACACCCATTAACTTTTAAAATCAGGATATGATAAATGTGAAAATTACTTTATACATTTTAAAACAATGTAGAAGTATGAATTACTATATATAGAAAGAACCTGCTTTAATATTTGATTTGTGATGGATGCCCTTATAATTTTTTTAAAATAGGAATGGCAGATAAAATTAACAAATTATGGTGTTTTATAACTGGTGAAGATTTTCTACCTGTTTTAAATAAGCTAATTAACTGTCTTCCCATCGCATGTTAGCCCTAGAGTTACCAAGCATAAGTCTGAAGACCCAACTACAAATTTGTGTCTGTCTGTGTGTGCAAGTATATGTCTGTGCATGTCTATATGTCTGTTTCTCTGTGTTTGTTTGTGTTTAATGTACTCAGATTTGCTTTCACACACTTCCAACCCACACATAATTTTTTATTATTATTCAGAACACACCTGCCTTTTGTTTGGCAAGATCGCTTCTCTAAATGTCAAATCTATTAATTTCGCATTATATTTTCTGCCTTCCGATGTGGTATGCTGTCTGCATGAATTAGTATTCTTTCCTGTCTTTTCAGGAGACAATTTCTTCTTCTTCAAATGTGAATACAGCACAACTCTGTAGTTCAAATTCCTTTCTTGAGAAAACCATATTATAATATTTGACATCCTACATTTTAAAATTTTAGAATAAGGGAGTACACAAGCATATTTATCACATGGACATGTTGTGTAGTGGTGGCGATTGGGTCTCAGGTGGCCCATTCTTCAGATAGTGAACATTGTTCCCTGTAGGTAGTTTTCTGAACCCTAACTCTCCTTCGCCCTCCTCCCTTATTGGTGTCTCTATTATTTCCATTTTTGTGACCATTTAGCTTCCACAAATGAGTGAGAACATGTGGCATTTGGTTTTCTGTTTCTGAGTCAGTTTACCTACAAAGATAATCTCTGGCTCCATGCATGTTGCTGCAAAGGTATGATTTCATTCTTTTTTTTTTGGCTGCATAGTATTCTGTGGTGTATATATACCACATTTTCATTTGTCTACCTTCACTTTAGCCTCTGTTTCTCCAATATTCTTATACTTCCGTATTATCAGATGTTGCTAAAACATTAATACAAACCCCACTTTCTTTCTAAAGAAGTGGTTCTCAAGTCTACCTGAACATTAGCATCATCTAGGAATGTTTATAAAATTACTACAACCTGAGCTCCACCATAGACAAAATAAACTGGATCCTCTGGAACGTGAGATTGAGATACTGGCCTGCTATCAATGTTTTCATAAGATCCATGGGTAAATTCAAATGTTTGGCAAAGACTAAAAATAATGATTCTTGAGTGATGTTGAGGTGACAAATGTATCACAATGTCTTCGAATGAGCTAGCACCCAATGAGTGAAGGCAAGTAAAGCTGAACGAATGAAGTCACAGACATATCTTGAGCTCTGGGCCTGATCTTTAAGTACTAGTTGTGATTGTTCAGTGTCCCCAAAGCTTGATGGTATACCAGCACCAGGGATCCTCAGTATACTGCACACGATTGAAGACTAAATCTCCTCTACAATTTGTGTCCTCTCACCATAGCAAGATTCCTGCAGCCTCACCCTCTAATCTATAATGCCCATGATTTTTCATGACATTTACTTACATATTTCATAATACGTATTTTATGGTGTGGGACTGGGGTGTAGAGGAGTCAGAACCATAGGAATCTCTGTTAGTGCTGAACACACCTGCTACACATCACTGACCCTGGACTCTTCTTTTGAGCCCCTTGGTAACTCTTGAGAAAGTCCTTTTCTGTGTTTATTACAGTTTCCTTTTTAATCATATCAAATCAAATGCCTCTAAGTTGGGATGAAATCATCTTTGTTTCAACCTATTTCTTTCTCCTTTTCTCTATTAGAGGCATTTTACTTCTTATGTCTGCAGTTTTTAAACAGAATGTACATAAAAATCACCACGGCAATTATTCAAAAAGCATATGTCAGACCCTAACTCGGGATTCTGATGAAAACTCCATGAGTGGAGTACAAATACAGACTGATGATTTAAAGAAATAATTTTGTGGGTCAGTTTTGCATCCCAATATTTTTACCACAAATGTACTTCAAGGGTAAAAACCCAAAGCATGTATCTTTGATTAATAAAGTCAGAAAACCATTTTCATATACTTCAAGTAGTAGATAAGACAAATCCCAATTTTGCTGTACCAACAAATTAAAGGTGATTAATTATTTTTAATGCAAATTATGTAATTTGCATCCCTGTGAATATGTGTATGCTGCACATTAGGATGAAATAAGCAAAGATGACTTCCAAAAATGAAGTAATTTTCCAAAGTCTATAAAAGCCTACCTCATATAGCTGGAAATATAGGTGTATATAGTTTTCAAGTGTATATGATGTTATATATTGAATATTAAATATTATGTATCATATGTTATATAATATAATCAATATGTCATATATTTATGTATTGTAATCATGTTGATCATACATACTTATGTATAATATGTTAATAAGTGAAAGTGATAAGCTTTAGACTTCAAAACAAAACGAATTTACTCATAATGTCCAAAATAATCCTGATAGTTTATTTTAGAATGTATCAGTAATAAAGCATAGCATAAGTCTCAATTTAAAAAGTAGATTTGAATATCTTTTAAAGGGCATAATAGATTCACTATTTGAATTGATTTCAATCCAAGCAGAAGCAGAGTATGTTGGCACATGTTTACATAAAAGGATCAAAGCAAATGCCACAGCACACATCTGAAGTAATGCCAATGCCATGGTCTTCATGTGCAAGTGCACATATTAACATATTTGTTATATAAATGTAAAAAAGCAAAATGGGAGAAAAATGGATTTCAGAGGACTTGGTGTTTTAATAATTGTTATAGCACATATGAAGCAAAATAATACCCCAAAGTTATTTAAATGTATTATAAAAGCTGCAGTATAATCTTGAACATTCATAACTTCAATTTTGAAGGAAATGATCATCCACCCCCAAAACCCAAGTACTAAAAATCAGCTCTGGGATATAGCAGTGCTCTTCATCAGGGTCATTGGCTGTTGATGGCGTTTCTATTCACTGGATCATCATTCTCCACAAACAATGCTAGTGCTGTCAATGTTTGGGTTCCCTGGAAGGAGACCGTGATGGAAGCAACAAACTGTAGGTGTAGGAGCAGGTGTCTAGTGATCACTCTCTGTGGAGAGCAGGGTTGGCAAAAGCAGAAATGGGTTGATTCCATATCAACAAGGGCTTCAGCCCATGTACAGATAACCCTGACTGAACTGCCCTGAGGCAAGGCAACAGAGCAAGTCGGTGTACCTGTGCTGACTGGTCTTCAGAGAGGAACTTTCCTGGCCATAGGGCACTACCCTGTGGGAGAAGACTGTTTTCTTCAGCCAAAACAATTCTGAAAAAGGGAGTCTCACACAGATGTCTGATGCTGAGATTACAAGGTTGGGGAAATGCTGCATGAAGAGAGGTTTGGGCACCCATCACAGCACCCACGCCCTCAGGACTCAAGATGACATTTCTGTCTCTGTAGCTTTAAAATCAGCACTCCTTTATTCCCCTTCACGTGTGATATTAACCCACTCCCACTCTCATGAAATAGTGCGCTCTCCCTCCATCCTGCCAGTGCTCACAGTGTGGAGCTGAGGGTAGCTGGTACGTTGTTGTTGAAATTAATTGGGTCATGTTCTCATCCAAGACCAGTCTGAAGGTTCTGAAGGTTCTTTCTGATATGCAAAACTAAAACCATGTGCTCTGAGGTAAGAAGTGGGTTGATTCTCAGATGATGGTTGAAAACACTGATTTCCACTGTAGTCACATTGTAATAATTTGCATTATTTTAGTTGGATAGACAAGATGTTTTAACTATTAACTGATAAAGTAGAGGAGACACAATAATTATAAGTATCTGTGCCAGATACTCTGCTATGTGCTTAATATTCCCTGTCTCCTTTAATCCTCATTGTACATTTGCCAGGTAAATAGCTTTATTTTCTTTTGACTAGTAGAAAATGGAGGCTGAGAGAATTAATGATCATACATGGGTTTCAATGATTCAAAACTACCTTAACTGAATTATGTAGGAAAAAAAAAAACTTGCCCTGCTGGGTGCAGTAGCTCAAGCCTGTAATCCCAACACTTTGGGAGGCTGAGACAAGAGGATTGCCTGAACCCAGGGGTTCGAGGTCAGCCGGGCAATTTGGTAAGAACTTGTCTCTACAATAAATCAAAAAATTAGCTGCTGTGCATGCCTATGGTTCCAGCTACTAGGAAGGCTGAGGTGGAAGCATTGCCTGAGCCCAACAAGTTGAGGCTGCAGTGGCCATCAGCATGCCACTGCACTCCAGCCTGGGCAACAGCAACAACAACAAAACTTGCCCTAATGAATAAGGCATAAAGCTAAAAATAAATAATTTTCTTCCCTTTCTCCATGAATTACATGGAGCTTCAGGTAAGTCTATGGCTGTTCAGTTTCACAGACCTTGCATTTTTTTCTGTGCTCTCTTGTTAAGGGTCATCATTACCCTTATAGAAAAGTGACACAGGACAAGGGATCCCAAAGCTGGGGTGTAGCCCAGGAGGCCCAGTGGGTTTTTAGCTTCCAGTAGGAAGGAATTCAAGCATGAGCTAACAAAGTACGGTGAAAAGAAGAACATAAAGAAAGCTACTCTATAGGCAGAAAAGCTCCCATGCATTGCTGGGGTTTCAATCGGAAAATGAAAGTGAATTGAAATGACAGAAAGCAAGTTATTCCATTGGCAGAGTGGCCTGGGTTGGTCTAGAGGAAGAAAAATAGCCATGCATCACTGGGGTTTTATTTTTCTAGCTTTTAAAATAATGTGCCAAGAAAGTGGTGGAATATTCATGGGTTTTCTGGGGGGGAAAATAGAGGTCATTAAGAACTGGGGTTCTACCCAGTTTGTTACTATAAATGGACAGATCAGAAATGTCACGGTGCTGGAAGAGTGTGTCATTTAGCATGCTAATTTATTCTAATGAATGTATAAAGAGGGCAAGGTGTGGTAGTGGGCAAATTAGTTGCCATCTTAGGTTTAGCTGACTCTACTCGGTTCTCAATTGCAGTCTGTTTTTCTCTGTGGGAGCTCAGAAAATCTGGCTATTCACCTGTCTAGAGAAACTGTCTCAGCCATCTGTCTCGAGAAATTAGCCTTGTTGTTTATCCTAGGAGACTAGTACTGCTGAACTCCTATCTCATTAGGAACTCTGTTTTGAAGCTAGCCTCCTAGGTCACCAGGAGCTCAGGATTGTCTGTGCCAGGTCATCCCTGGGGTTTTCACTTAGTTTGGAGTTTACACATGAGACTACTCTTCCCTTTAAGGGAGACAAGGGAGATATTTGTTCTCTCACAAATACACAGGACATCTAAAAATTACAGTTCTCCCAGAGCACAGGATCTTGGTCCCAAATGGGTATAAATTAACTACCCAGCGATCATTTGGAAATGTCTAGAGACTTTTTTTCAAAAAATATAATATGATTACATTTTTATAGATAAGTTCTGTACAATCAAATTTAAACACCACAGTAAGACAAATGAGGGAAAAATACGGTATTGTGCTTGACAAAATGTGAACATTCTTAATTATAAATGAGAGCTTAGAAATCAGTAGCAAAGGATATGGGGGTAGAGATTGTTGCATCTGGAATTATATTAATATCTTCAAAAAGTTGCAAAGCTTAATAAAAAGTTGGATAAGAAAAGGTGAAAAATTTATTCCAAGTTCAAGTGATAAATAAATAGACTTTTGGTCAGGAGGATCCTTACAGGCTACTTATAAAACCTGCCCTTTTGACATATGCCCCACTCAAATCTTCCCTTTATTCTGGAGGCAGTGAACACAACTTTTTACAAACCATTTCATTCATTTGCAAGTCTTAAGAGTTTATAGAATTTTCACATCTAGTTTTTTTATGCTGGAGATATTCTTATAGTTTCTCTTTTCACAAAACAATGTAGCATTTGATTAAATAGTTAAATACTTAAAGTGTTTGCTATGATTTTAGTAAATGCTCAGTACAAAAAAATAAACTATACAGGCTGAAGTTATGTCAACATAACTGTTTACCTTTTACAGACTGACAGGAATTCAGAGTTTCCATACCCTCTCATCTCTCCCTCCCACCCACTGTTAAATATTTGTAAATCTTCCTAATTTTCTGCTTTTGATCAAGTTGATAGAACTCGTCTAAAAATAGGCAGAGTCCTGGCCATCCAGGTTCTGAGATTTGAGATAACACTAAGACACTGTGCTTGATAACTTCAATGTTTATTTTTAGCCTGAAGGTAATAGATAAGAAATACAGACAAGTGATAGAACAAGACAATTCAAGGCTGAAGGAAAGGAAAATAATGCTTGGATGGATGACATGAGATTCAGCTGGTAATTCCAGAGGGTAAGTGTAGGAAGCCAGCCCACATAGATGCCTACCTACTTACTCAGGGGCTTCTGGCAGGAAATACTTATTAGGGACTAACTTAGCTGGAGGCCACTCGGAGTCCCATCCAGATGCCTGCAGTTCATGACAGAAGCACATCTGTTGACCTAAGGGCTGCAGGTCTTCCAGGAGACTCCAGGTTTTGTGCCTTTGTCATAAACCTTGGACACCCATGGAACTCTGGGGCAAAGTCTGCCGAATCACTCCAGACACCATCGGCTGCTCTCCTCCTGGACCTGGACCAAATTCTCTACAACAGGCATTTGTTGCATACAGGAGCTCAGAGTTTCTGCTGTTCATGCATACCCCAATTTATCCTATCTCCAGTTTTCTTGTAAGCAAATCTACAGGAATCAAGTAGTGTGTGACAATATTGAAAGGGCAAAAACCAAACACAGCAACGGAAAGTAACACAGTTTATTGAACTCTAGATTTGTACAGAGCAAGATTAGCATTTTAGTTCTGCTTCTCCTCTCCTCTTCAAGCTTCAGCATCTTCCTACTTTAAAATAATGAAAAGACACCTGGAATTCAAGCTTGAGATGGGAATTATATGAACGTATATATATTTATAATATATACATTGAATAGTTACAGACACATGCTGATACTTAAATTTGTTATTAAACAAATGCAAGATATTAAAACAGATGGTCATTAACTTAGTTTTAATGTTTCTACTTTAAGCACCTTATAAATAATACAAATGAATAAAACAGACAGAATGATAAACTACATCATGCCTATAAAAATAACTATTCCCTGCCATCTAACTTGAAGGATATGGTTTATATATTTTTAAAGCCTCCTTTCTTGTGCAATAAAAATCTGTTTCAGGCTTACCGTTGCAATAATAATTTACTCAGTATGTTGATTTAAAAGTTATTTGAAATATTCAATCATTCGATCAATATTGAACATATGAAACTACGACATGGTCATGAAAATGAGCAAGGAAGAAGACTCGTGGAAATTCCAGCCACCAGGCTCTCATGCTAGTCAAATGGAGACAGACAAGACTGAGAAGGGGATTTGGCTTAAGGATTTTCTACACTGTTGAAATAAATTGCTTTCTGCATCAAATTGATGTGCTCACCTAGCCCATGAGTTTCTACTATGCTCTTTAGTGTATGTTAAGATCTTTAAAAATTTGATTGTGAATAACTGTAGTTATGAGAATTCACTGAGGGTTTGGATAATGTCATTTAATATCTATTGTACTTTTAGATAAAAAGTGACTGACCCCTTTTGCTGTTTGTGTACTTACCAAAAAGTGGTAAATCACTGTGTTACACTGCTATCCATTATATACTCATACGTGTGTGTGTGTGTGTGTGTGTGTGTGTGTGTGTGTGTGTGTGTGTACTTAAAACTGTTAGTTATCTTTGGGGATCCTTCTCAATGCAGCCTATGTCCGTACTTTGTCAACATTATTGGTCCATTTAATTTTCTTGGGGTGGCAGAACAGACCCTGTTAAGACACGACTCTATGACAAATATGTTGGACTGGCGGAAGACTTCACTTTTTAAGCTCAAAGATTCAGTTTCCCTGAATCTGTACCTGGGTG
>NW_007246677.1:141843-160022 GCF_000164805.1 Carlito syrichta | reverse complement strand
TCCCACCGCAGCCTCGACCTGCTGGGCTCCGGCGATCCTTCCTCCTCAGCCTTCCAAGTAGCCGGAATTACAGGCATGCGCTACCACGCCCGGCTGATTTTTTGATTTATTGTAGAGATGAGGTCTCGCTGCCCAGGCGGGTCTCGAACCCACGGGCTCAGGCAATCCACTCACCTCAGCCTCCCAAAGGCGCGGGATTACAGGCTGAGCCACCGAGCCCGGCTTGAAGACTTCACTTTTTAAGCTCAAAGATTCAGTTTCCCTGAATCTGTACCTGGGTGGGGGTGGCGTTGTGAGTCAGGTTCAAGGATTATTACACATCCTCAGGACTCAGAATTTTCTTCATGAGTTGTAACAAAGTGAATATCTTAGTACTTTTTTTCTGAGTAAAGTGCTTACTATGATTTTTTTCCCCCCTTTGGTAAACCACCAATCATCAGCCATTTCTATTTTTCTGTTATCTCTTTTCTTTCTTTTATTTGATAAAATTTCTTAGCTGGAGCCCAGGGAAGCCTGTCTTTCTTTGCCTTTTGATAGATGCTGTGCCTCATACCTTTCATATTGAAAGGAGAAATAGAGACCAGACTACAGCGTAGGAGGAATGAAGGAGAAATGGATGGATCAATTCTTGAGCCAAATTCTAGACAAAGCCAAAGCATGGCTCAGAGACAACATGGTTCTCAAACTAGCCCATCAGATGCTTCGCCCTATGTCAGGGCCTCCCCTTAAAAATACTTGAGGCTTTCTTTGTCAGTGTACAAGATAATAAGGTAAACATGATGAGCAAAAGAGAAAATGTTACCAAGAAGCAAATTATGTGCAAGTTGATGTATGTCTGGTATTAACTGGTATTGATTGCCTGCCCCTGCTCCCATCAATGCATTGCTGAAGTCATTAGTAAGCACAACCAGGATTCTATCTCCAGATCCATTTCTTTCATGAGTTTTACTCAGTATCTCACATTCAAGTTATCCAAATCCCAAAATTGGCCATTAATTTCCACAATGTTCTATTTCCTATTTCAGAGTGAATTGAAGTTCACAAATATGAAATTATAGGAACAGCCATGTGCTCGTAATTTACCCAGTGAAGGCAGTGTGGTTTGGATGAAAGCCAGAAATATTTCTCTTTCAAGGTTCACTGCACTGTGGCCACCAGTGGGGATGTGTATCAGTTAACCTCTTGAGCTTTGTTATGTTTATTTATAAAGTGATGGAGTTAAAATAAATGTGCTAACACAAGCAAATCTTAAACTTTTATTCCAAGAATTTAAATGGCCTTTAATTTGAATAAGTAGTTTATCTTACTTCAAGATTCTCAGCACGCAGGGTTTTTTAATATTCATATTAATACTTGTTATCTCCATATATTTATTATAATTTCTTACAGCATTTTGAGTGGTAGGTTTTTGATAAGTATCTTTTTCTTTCCATTATTTTTTTGGCATTTTCTCATTAGTTTATAGCATAATAATTTGAGTTCAGATAGTGATATTAATTGGATGTTATACTGATAATGTATTATTCATGCTGCTCGTTTGAAAAGAAAAGCAGGATTTATAAATATACATCTACTTATTAAAAGAGGAGGTGTACACAAAATCAAATAGAAAATATTTTAAAAATTAAATGACTTGAACTCAATTATTGGTTTGCTTTTCTAATTTTTATTTCTAGGCAAAAAAATATGTTGTTAACAAATGTTCTTTATAATCAATTCTTGTTCTTAATGTATGATTTCTAATAACATAATCTATAGTATAACTACAATGGATAGTATAAAATGTCCCTTCTTTTTTCTTAAATGGTTAAATCATTTCAGTAAAACCTAATGTGTCAATCATATCAGACTGGAGACTATGGCTCAGTTATTGTTTCTGCCTTTCCCACTATTGCAAAAGTATATGTAGCCCACCATTCTGAAAACAACAGTCTGGATTTCAACTACAAGGCAATTAGCAATTCAGGCATGAAACTGACAAGAGAGCCATGAGATGAAGATGGAGTTGGAAGACAAGAGTACACATGCGTGTGTTTTAGGAGTGTGGGACATGAGAAAGGGACCAGCAGAGAAAACCCCAAGTGATGAAGCAGAAGGATTGGAAATGTAAGGTCAAGTGGAAACATAAGGTAGAGATTATTGATGAAAAAGACTGAGGAGTAGAACGGGTCAGTGTAAATGAGAAGTGTGGAGAAGACCGTGCATGTTTTGAGATGCTTGTTGGACATCCCCTGAAGCTGTTTCATAGGCAATTGGATTTCTGAGTTTCAATTTCAGGGACAATCTGAATTTGCGTCTGTTCTCTCAGCATATCAATGACATTTAAAACCATGAGCATAGTGAAAACTATTCATGGAATGAGCAGGAATAAGTACAAGTAAGCCCAAGGATTAGAAACATAAGAAAAAATTGACAAGGATTCTGAGATGAAGTGACTGAGTGTAGTCGAAAAAACCTGGAAGGTTGTGTGATTCTGTGACACACATGAAGAAAGTGCTCGCAGTTTGGGAAAGCGATTAACGGGAGCAATTGCTGCCTGTTTTCAAGTAATGTGAAGCTCGAGACTTGATGATTGGACACGCAATTGGTCATTGATAACCTTGCCAAGAACAATTTGAGCAAACTAGTAGAGGCAACTAAATTGTTATCACAAAAAAGGTCACATCTATTTTCCCAATCAAAGTATGCTTTAACCTGCAACTTTCTCTACAAGGTGGCCCCAGTTGAATTTGGAACTTGGCGCTTCCCTGCCTGTGCTAGTGTTCCTGAAACTTCTCATGATTTGACATCAGTTACCTTCTTTTGGAGTGTGCCAGAATACCGACTCCCATGTCACAGGCATGAGCTCCACATGCAACTCCCAGTTGATGCTGGACTTTGCTTCTTCTACAACTGAGAATGCACTTTGACAATTGGACTACAGAGTAGCTGATTTGGGGTACAGCTCTCACAAGACTCCCCCAACAATGCTTTGGGCTTACTGTTTCACTCCTCCATTTTCAGGACATCAAATTCATCACCAAAAAAATGCGTAATTCTAGTAATGACTCACCTTATATTGCCAAAATTTCCCATCCAAACAAACAAATAAAGATAAACAAGAACTGTGTTCTTGTCTCTCAGTTATAAAATAAAAAATCTTTTGGACAGTGCTGTATAAAACAATGGATAATGACTTCATATAGGCACTTGAGAAAAAGCTTGAGGTTTTATCTATGGGATAAAACTGCTACTACTCCTCTGGGTTGGGTGGAGAATTGCCTTGTCGAATAAGGTATTTGACAATTTATGTTTTACTTCATTTTATAACAGCACCAATGAAAAACTCAAAGAAAAATTCAGGAACAAGTGTGAGGGTAGGGCATCACTAGTCCAATAACTAGTGATTTTCTCCTGTAACTCTCCTATGGAGGAGAAAACAACAGAGAGTTGAATTCCAATTTTCAACAAAATTTGACATGTAATAAAAAGTGTTGCCTTGCAAGCACTTGATGAAAGAAAGTAATTAAGGTTAATATTTGGATAAATTCAGTATAATGTCTGACATTATTAAATCTACTTTGTTTTTACAGGATTAAAATCTGCTGTAAATTTATTTTATCTAGAATTTATTAAAAATTGGCAAGAAAAAAATGAAGATTTTAATACGTATAAAATTAGATTGTCTTGGCTGAGGAACACTTTTATACCCACAGTTATACCTGATTTATGATTAATAAGCTGATTCCAATCCAGGTGAAGATACTTTAAAGAATGCTGCACAGTCGCTACTTAGCATAGCCCTATTAGCTATAATCAGTAAAATACACAGCTGGAGCACTGAAGTCATGCTTATCAGGTTTTTTTTTTTTTTTTATGATTTAGGCGTTTTCTCACTGGATTTACACTTCAGATTCAAACTTCATTATCTTAGGTTAAAAAGAGTTTCTGGTATATCATTTATGTTTTATTTTAGTTATATATTTTGATGTTTTTTGACCGCAAAGGGAGTATCCTATAAAATTCTTTTTGTAAATTGTCTTAGTCACAGAACAAATTGTTTTGGTGATTTTTTTTCATATAACCACTTAATTTTTTAAAATAATTTGTGTGCAAGTGCCTTAATTTAGTTCATTATTCTGATAATAGTTGATAATTATTTATCATATGCTTTTCTAAAATTACAATAAACTTTGTAACATCTCAAATGTATTTCCTTATACTCTACATTTAGTCTATATGAGTCTTTACAGATTTTTTTTCATATAGAGTATAGAGATGTTTTCTGCTGCATATTAATATTAACTCTAAGATAGTTCAGCTAACTCCATGCATAGTTATTCCTATAACAGATAAGATTGTTCTATCATCATAACTAGCATCTTTATGATTTTATGTAATTGAAGTATAATTTACAAACAATGAATGCAATGATATTAAGTATTCAATTACATTTGTTTTGACAATTTCATCATCCATGAAGTCTCCACCTGAATCAAGACATAAAACATGTCTAAGGCCCCTGGAATGCTTTTTTGTGACATTCCCAGTCAAACCCGTACTCCCAAAGTCAAACTCTTTGAGATATTTCTAACACTGTATGTTAGTTTCACCAGTTTTGAGACTTCATATAGTGAGATTATATCATTTATATTTTCTGTGTGTGTGGCTTCTTTTTCTTAAAATGCTGTCTGTAAAAACTCCTCCTGTGTTGTGTGTTCCGTAACTAGAAAGATAGATCAAGAGATAAAATAGATAAATAAACAGATAGATAATAGACAGACAGATACTAATAGAAGATAGATTGATAGGGCAATAGAAAGATAGAAGATAGATAGACAGATGATAGATAGATAATAGATGATCGATAGATAGATGACAGATAGAAGATAGATAGGTAGATAGCTAGATAGATGATAGATACATACATACATGCATACATACATACATACATACAGAAAGTTAGATGATAGATAATAGATGATAGACTTCTGTATGATCTAATTCATGAATGAAATCTAAAACAGTCGATCTCGTAGAAGTTGGCTATAGAATAATGGTTACCAGAGGGTGGGAGAATAGCAAGGAGGGAGGAAGCTGAGTTTAGTACAAAGTTAGTCAGATAGCAGAAAAAGTTTCTTAAACAGTAGGGCGACCACATCTAACAATAATGCATTATGTATTTCCGAAAGCTAGAAGAGAGAATTTTGAATGTTCTTACAACAAACAAATGATAAAGTGTTTAAGATGATGGATATACTAGTTACCATAATTTGATCATCACACAATGCATATGTGTACTGAAACACTGCATTATGCCCCGTAAATGTGTACATTTACTACATTTTCCTTTCCAATCCACCAGGAATAATTTAGATTTTTACTATTATTCTCACCTTACAAATCAGAAAGTCTGAACAGTAGACTGTTAAGGAAGCTGACAAAGTTTGCAGAGCTTATATGTGGTAGATCCATAAACGTGTCCTTTTAGGAAACCTGAAAGGTGTGTTTTCCAGGAGCACACATGAATTTGACTCTTCTGGGCTCTAGCATGCCAGGTTTCTGTTCTACAACTAGCCATGTGGCTATCTCCATGTGAGATCACCTCTGCATTGTAGAGAACAAGCTAGGATATCTTCCAGATTCTGGTTCTCAGTGTGGCTCTGGGGTACACTCTGCAGTGAGAGGCCCTAATTTGGAAACTGGAATGTAGAGAGGAGAGGCCATTATTCTCCGTGGGCAGTTGCAGCTGGATGGGTTCTCAGAAGACAGATTCACAGTGGCTTTCAGGTAAGATTATAAAAATCACCTGTTGTTCTGGTGAGGCGAGGTAGCTATAGGGAGCTTTGAGGAGAGTTTCCTAGACAATAGCAACTTCCCAGTGAGCCTGTGGGAACCACTGCCTTAGTGCATCAGCCAGAGAGCAATGGTGGATAGCTTCCTTGGTTTTGGATGTCCCCAAATTTTCTAATACCTGTAGAAATGGCTGGTTCCCTAAAACAACACTCACAGATTTACTTCTATGATCCTTACTGGACATTGACTGAAAAAGAATCACAAAGATGGAGTATTAGTTTCTATGTTTTTGTTTTTGTTTTTGTTTTACAACTGGAACAAATTGCCACAAACTTGAATACTTAGATAATATAAATTTATTATTATTTTATATTTTTGAAAGTCAGAAGTCCAAAAGTCTGACAAGTGTAAATAGTGCTGCAATAAATAAGCAAATGCATGAAGGTGTCTCTTTGGTAAAGCAATTTTTTCCCCTTTGAGTATATTCCCAGAAGTGGGATTGCCACAACTCTGAAATATATATATTTTTAGTCTTATAATGTTCCTGCCAGGCTAAAATAAAAGGCTGAATTCTTAATAGAAGCAAATCCACATCATATCTCTTGAAGTAGTTGGCAGCCTTCAATTCCTTGGATTTGGAGATCTGGATTCTCCATTTTCTTGCTGGCTATCAGCTGAGTGTCCTTTCCAGGCTGATGAGGCCAACTCCTGATCAAAAGTCTCCTTCTCCATCTTTAAAACCAGCAACATGAGGTCAATCCTTTCCCACACTTTGAATCTTTCTTCCACCTCATCTCTCTGACATAGTCTTGTGCCTTCCCCTTTCACTTTTTAAAAACTTTTCAGAAGGCAGTAATGCACCGGGGTACTCTCTCAACTCAAGTTCTTAACCCTAACTTACCCTTGCCATGTAAGGCAAACACAGTCACAGGTTCCCTGGGAGTTGTGATGTGACCACCTAGCAAGATGGGACCTTGGGTGAGATTCTGATCTGATTATGTTTGATGGAAATAGTGAGCCTATTGCCAGTGGAAAATGAAGCGGGGATTATGTAATGTATGGATTGCCCTCTGATACCAGGTATTTAAATTGCCACATGGTATTCTGTGTTCAAAGAAACCTTTGGAAAACTGTCTGTTGCAATGTGTTTTTTTTTTTCAATTGGTCATATTAGCAATAAAAATATGATGAATGAGATCTACGGGGTATATTGGACACTTCTTAGTCCAGGGGTAATTGCAGAAAGAAAATAAAAATCTCAGGACTTTAAACTCCCAATTTGAACCCTGGATAAAGACCCAAACCCTTCTATTACTGTGTTAAGACATATGTCTAATTTCTTGCAGCCAAAATATCAAAATATAAAATTCCGAGTTGGCCGGACCTGGTGGCTCAAGCCTGTAATCTCAGCACTTTGGGAGGCTGAGGTGAGAGGATTGCCTGAGCCCGGGAGTTCAAGACCCACCTGGGCAACATGGTGTGACCTTGTCTCTATGATAAATAATAAAAAAAAATTAGCCAGGTGTGGGAGTGTACACCTTTAGTTCTGGCTACTTGGAAGGCTGAGGTGTAAGGATCACCAGAGCCCAGCAGGTCAACACTGGGGTGGCTGTGAGCATGCCACTGCACTCCAGCTTGGTCAACGGAGTGAGACTCCAACTCAAAAAACAAACAAAACAAAAAACAAACAAACAGAAACAACAGGATCCTAAAATATAAATGGTAAGATTTAGGCAAATTCTAATTTATATATCAAGTACAATGATTAACACTGAGTACTACTGTTGAATCTCTTTTATTACTAGACACATCTCTTTCCATACTGAGAGGGTTAGATTTGTCCTTGCTTGAAAACATTTTCAACTGAAGCACTTGTCTGGAAAAGGCTGATTATTCTCCTTAAAATCTACTTCTACCATCTCTAACATCTACAATTCCATACTCATAACTATGCTCAAATTCTGGCAGATTTCAGATAAATAAGTAAAATGACTTACCAAAAGAGGTAACTAGCACCCAAAATAAATGACCATGATTATGCAATTAACAATAATAAGAACATAAGAAAATGTATGCGGATGATTAATTTAAATGAATAAAGGAGAAAAAAGGGATCTTGAATATATTTATGCATATGCACTGGCAAGAGATTCTGTCACTGATATAGTAGCTTGAATAATAGCTCATAGTGGCTCTAATATTTATATGTGAGTAACTTAAAATGTTATTCAATGTGGCCTGTATTAAACTAAAATTAAATTAGATCTCCCTCGATATGCTGTAGAAAAATGGATTGGAAGATGAGAAAGTAATGATGGGCAGATGTACTAGGGGTCACTGTCATCCTGTAGTGATGTGACCTTGTCTGAGTGTACCAAGGCCCTGAGGGCAATGCCAACATCTCCAAACACCACCTGGGCTGCTCCCTGCAAGCCAGTGGGGACATAAGGAGTGCTGTCATTGGGACAGGCATTCTCAGTCCAGTGGGAATAATGGGCTCGAACAGGAGCAGAAACTGAGTGACAGAAGCAAACCACTAATGACAAAGTAAGCAGTGTCCACTGAGCAGAATCAGAGCAGTTTTAAGAACAGTTAGACCCAGAAAAAATTCCAGTCCTGACGTTGTTTACAGACCCAGAAATCCTTTAACAAAAGGGAGGCCAAGCCATTTGAGAAAGGATCCTGATACCATCACAAGTATATACTGTAAATATTTTTCCTCACACATCCCCATAAGGATTTTGAACAGGTAACAGGATGCCTGCGTGTCAGCAAATGAGCAATGCTCAGAAGTTGGAGGATTATTGATCATTGAGTCTGAACTGGTGCTTATTCCTAGGGTCCTAAAATGTTCTTTTACTCTGGCAGTATGAGTATTTTTGGATGTTCTTGTTATATTTGGAATACTAGCCCAAAGTAATATGGCAATTGACATGGTATTTCCCTAGACATACCTTTTGGTTTTCCTCTAGCTACTGAAAACACAAAGTGAACATACTCAGCACCTGCAAAAATCTCTAAGTTTGTTCCTCATGGAGTGATTTCATGTGATAAGGGACAGAGTGGAAGACCCTGGACATGATGGCCCTGACAAAATAATAAGCCAAAGCTGGTCCCATAGTGTGGGAAAATGCTGGAGTTAGTGCCACCATCACGTATGTGAAAGATGCAGGAGTGGAGAGAGACTCCTAGCAAAGTCTCCTTGTTCTGACCCACTACTTGTCCTCCTGAGAAAGAGATGGATTTTGGAAAATGAATATTGATCTTAAATTCAATCTGGTGATGAATCCATTTTAACTACAGTTCTAGTTGTGGAATTATTATTGGGTCACATCAACACTATCTAGCATCCATCCTGTAGATATTGATGTCATTAACACGTCTTTTTCTTATTCACTGACAAAGGACACCAGAAACAGTTTGCTTTTATATGAATTAGCCAGCAGCACAATTTCACTTTCACAACCCAGGGCTACCTCAACTCTACAGACCCCTAGTCCAGATATAGTGACCATCCTGCTATTTCAAAGTATCACACTAGTCACCTCTAAGATTAAGTAAAACTTGCTGAAACTTGAACCTTAAAACGTGTCTGTCTTTGGATCTTGGAGGCAAAAATAACATATTTGTTCAATTGTAATCTATGTTGCTCTGAAACATGTTTTGATTAACTCCTTAGGCAGACTATGTGAGCGGAATACCGAGCAACAGAAGACCATTTGGCTGTTTCAGGCTGTTGGGAAAGTTTGTTTGCTGTAAACAAGACTTCCTTAGAACATCTTGGGCAGGTTCTGATAGAAGATTCACAGCATAGTTACTAGCGTTTAGAAGCAAAGCTGGACCCTCTTATGCAGATATCTGTTCTCTTGTAGAAACGTATTTCCGCAGTCCCTCAATCCTTCCTGGGCCCTTGTAAATACTCTAGGATACTAAGCTACTATGATGACCAACCTGGAACAAACTGGAAGTTATTTGAGTTACCAAGTCATAAATTTGGGTACGCACAGTAGTACTCAACCACCAAGTGGAAGTGTCATCTATACGGGCATGTTTGGATTGTCTCTGAAGACATAAGAAAACATAAATAGGTGCTTCAGATCAGTCTGACTCAAAACAGTTGGTGGAGCAGAGGCCCTCAGTCTGTTAGAGAATGGTTTGTTATTGACCCTCAAAAATAGCAGAAACTTGCATCAAAATACAAAGCAACTACATCACAAGCGTACTGTTTAGTTCAGCCAACTTTTTCCTTTTGTAGTAAGTATTTTTCACCAAAGGAAGCAGTGCTTTGGTGTATATGCTCAAACAAATTCTTTATCTGGTGGTGTAGTGGTATTTTAAGATGCACTCATTCAGAATCTGGTAACACCTGCTTCTACTATATTGATACCTCCCTCTCCCTTCTCTCTCAATATTTATCTACAGCTTCTTGGACATTTTTGGAAGTCATTATATGGCAGAAGCAAAAGAAAATAATATAGTCTTAGTTTACTGATAAGTACACATTCAATCTTTGTATCAATCAGAGATGGATGCTCCTGAAATACAGAAAGGAAGGAAAGGCTTTCCATTGAGAAGAGCCTTAAACAGAATATCTAGTTGTTTGTAGCTGCATGGTCAGAAGCGTAAAAGTACACAGATGAGAACACTTTTGACAAGACAGCTTAGGAAAGAGTTATATGAATAGACATGAAAGTGTAAGGGTCTATTTTGTGTGAATAAGTAGGTGATCATCTAATGGGTTCAAAAATGGAGCACTCCCCTGTGGAAGCTAGGTGCCCTCTTTCCCTACCTGTGCAAATCTTGTTAAGTAGACCAAGAAAGATGGGGATATTGTCAGGTGTGGAGTTTACAAGTAACTCGCCAACATAGACTTCCTGTTGCCAAGTTTAGTTTAGGAATTATCATAGCTGAGTGTACAATCTGTCATTAACAGACAGTAATACTTATCCTGCTATACAGACTCTTTTATTTATGTCAAGTTCCCATATGTCATAAACTATGTTTAGATTGCTTGTCCAAAGTTCCATATCCCAGAATATTCAAGTATTCATATATTGGGTTTCCTTCATTTGTCTTCATTATTTACTATTATCTTTAAATTTCTTTCCTTCTCTCTCTTCTTTTATACTTCCTTCTTTCTGAATTTCTTGCATATATACTCCATGCACCAGATCATAATTTTCTGAGAAAGTATTCTCAGTCCCCTGACAGCCACACTGCCTTCTTTTGGAGAACACCATACTCTTTGGGTTTGTGTATCCTGTGAACTTTCTTTTTTTCAAATCTTACTTTGAGTTTAGCAACTGTTTATGATTTGAGGCTCTTTTTAGTCTGTTTTCTGGGTATTTTAAAGATTTAGTTTAGTTTATATTTTCATTTTCTATGTTTTTAATTCATACTGATAAGAAAATGCAGTAAAAATTAATGTCATTTTTAATTCAGTGTTTCCAAATAAGCTTTGAATTTTAAAAGATATCACAATATGAGGAGATATTTAAGGTAAAAAGTATCAAAGAGGAACATATTATGTGCATATATATTTTAAAAAGTAAGTTACAGTAGAAAGCGTTTGAATTGTGTCATATTAATAGCTTAGATTTTAAAAAGACTTAAAAATTTCAGTAAACTGTCATTAAACATATGTGTTGTCTTGCTTCCAAAAGACCTCAGATAGCCTAAGGGTGCTGGTATAGCAGCCTAAATGAGAGAAAATGCAAGCATTGTTCTGGTATTTAGACATATTTTTCATGGAGTATTAGTTTATTTCTAAGTCCTCACTGGCATGGAAAACACAGAAAGAACGGAATAAAGAAATAGCAATATTGTGTTTAAAAATAGAACATTGAGATGTGGACATGATTTTCAACTTCACATACTTACAGGATAGAAAAATGGGATACAAATTTTAATTAATTTCACTTATCAATAGGCAGAATCATAAGCAAAGAGGAGTTTCTTTCATTTTAGCTCAAGTAAACATTTCTTAAGTATTTAAGTTATTGATAAATGGAATTGTGGGGTTTTTAAGGTGGAATATAGAATGATACCTGAAGGATACATGAAGAAGATCAGTTTTCATAAATTCTGATGGAGGATAACTTTTGTATGTGATGAGAAATTAGAATACAAAGCCTCTAAGAATAATTCACATGAAAATTTAAGTTTTCTAAACAACTTCTATTTCCTCTGACATTTGGCTTACATAACCTTAAAAGCACACCAATTTTTAAAAAAAAACTATAAAGAAGAAAATTTAGTGTTTTATATCTTTAACTCACCTTACTTAACTAAACTGTTATTTGCAGTAATAATAGGTTCTATTTACTCAATGTATTCTACTAATGAAACCCTCTGCTACACTATCTACATTTATACTATCCCTAATTCTTATACCCAGAATGAGAGCACCCAAAATTATAAAGAATAAATAACTCACCCAAGACAAAAATATTATGATAGATGGCAGCAATTAGATTGAACCTAGGACTTCCAGAATCCAAACCAGTACTATTTTCACTCCTCTCTATAACTATCATGAGGGCTGGGACCTCATTTCATAGACACTAGAGTCATTCTCATCTCATAAAATTTGTTGTGCAGTAAAATAATCTATTAACTTTTTTTTCATGAATGACTAATTAGATGGAAGAAGATGTGTATAAAATACATGGATAATATAGTTGCCAAATGGTTGCTGTCTAGAAGAAAGCATTTAGACATATTTTTCAGGACTAGAGATAACCAAGAATTAAATGATCTTACAGAGATATCTGTGCTTGATTCATAAGTTGTAGTCATTATTTAGTAAATAATGGTGAGGTTTGACAAAGAGATTGTTGGGTGTTTTTTTTGGAGATGAAGAAAGGCATACAGCTGAGTATATAGGTAGCTCTCTCTCATTAATGTTTACTTTTTCAGAGCAATAATTTTTAAAGCCCTATATGTCAGATTTTGACAAACCATATTAGTCTAAATTTAGTGGGATTTAATATCAAGGATATGATTTTTCACTTAAATGCTAAAGCGTTTGTAAAATCCTTTTCCAGGTACATGGCTTTTACAAACAGCAGACATTGTTTTTAACTCCACAAGTACCACCTACTATTTATATTACTCACTTCTCTGAACCTCAGTTTCCTCAATGTAAATGTAACCCTATAAGTCATTATGAGAATAAAATAAAGTTATATGTCTGAAAGGTATCCATTATAGTGCTTGATGTGCTGTAGATTTTTTTAAAAGATATTTATATCAATAAACTATTGTTGCATAACAAACCAGCCCCACAATTAATGGCTTAAAACAATACCTGTTTTCTTTACCCTGGATTCTGGAGGTCAGCAAGTGTGTCTGGGATCAGCTGAGTTAATTTTCTCCTTGTTCTGCCCAAGATCACATATACTGATAAAGTCATCTATAGTTCATATTGGGTTGCACTGTCTGAGCTGGTCTCAATTCTCTATCTTCCTGGTGGTGTTGCCTGGTGGAATTGTGCCATGTACTTTCTGCTAGTGAGTCTGGACTCATATGACAGCAGAAGAGTTTCTAGCATCAAGAAAGAAAAATCCAATGTATAAACACTTTCAAATATTGCATCTCATATTCTTTTCTTTCTTTCTTTCTTTCTTTCTTTCTTTCTTTCTTTCTTTCTTTCTTTCTTTCTTTCTTTCTTTCCTTTTCTTCCTTCCTTCCTTTCTTTTTTTGGAGTTGTAGTCTCACTCTGTCCCCCAGACTGGAGTGCAGTGGCACGATCCCAGCCACCGCAACCTCGATCTGCTGGGCTCCGGCGATTCCTCTGTCTCAGCCTTCCAAGTAGCCGGAACTACAGGTGTGTGCTACTACACCTGGCTAGCATCTCATTTTCAAATGCCTCATTGACCAAATCATGTCCTATGATCAAGTTAGAGTCATTGCAAAAGAAGGCCACACAAGGTCATGATGACAAAGAAATGTGACTCAATTCAGTTCATGGAGCCCATCACCTTAATAATCAACCAAATCATTCTCTCTTTTCTTTTCCTGGGTATGATTCCACATTCCTTGAATATTATTGACCTATGATGGTCTTTGAACCCCAAAACCAGTATCTCTCAACAACCCATTCTCTCATCTTTATAGTTCACAGGATTGTTATGATGGCTACATTTAATAAAACATAAAATGTGTTTTTACAGTGCCTGGCATAGAGAAATTAATTATTCAATGTAAGTTAGTACCTGTTCTCTGCCTTATTTCCATTGGACTTTAAGTTTTAATTTTAATAATATAACTGGACCTTTAAAAAAATAGTTTCTATGATATCAGATAAAGTAATTTTCTTCTTAAATCTATAGAAGTTTTTTCCTCAAATAGATGTTAGAAATTCTAATTATGAAAGGCCAGGGAATATGACAAGGTAGAATAGTGAAAAGAACATAGCTTTTGTCAAGTATGCTGTTAAAAAGATAAACTCCAATATTTATTAAGTATATATGTCTTTCCACAAGACATTTAGCATCAACAAGCATCAGTTTTCTTATTTATAAAATGAAGTTATAATACTGGCTAACCCTTGAGGTTGTTGAGAATTGAGAGGTTGTATAAGAAAGCATTTTGAAAAAAAAAAAAAAAAAAGAGTTCTTATGGTAATATGCATCTTCACTGGAAAGCAGTTCATTTGATGTCCCTCTAGGAAGTTTTTCTTGGACTTTCCCACTGAACTAAAGACCTCAGTCAGTGATTCCAATGAGATATGCACAGATGTTCTCAGTACACTTGTGACACATTGAAGTTATGTGTGTGAGTGATCTCCTCTGCTGAAATGTAAGCTCCTCCAGGCCAGAGACCATGACTGAACGTCTGTTTTATTTTTGAATCTGAATACATACCATAGTGATAAGTTCATGGGACATGTTCAGAAGTATTTGTGAAAATGAAGTTGATGTCACTCAAGAGCACGCAACCAGTCTTAGTTGGGCAAAATCTCACCATCTGATATTCAATTAATTGGCAAAATAAACCTATACTGAGGTAGATACAATCCTGGTCATCAATGTAGGATTTAGAATTGAGAATGTCAATAACACAGTTTGTATTTTTGAAGAGTTTACAACTTAATCTGTGAGGTAGATGCACTCACTAATAAAATACTGGAGGTACAGATTAATATTGTGAAAACGATTATAATGTATTTGCATATAATTTGCTATCCTGATGACATATTATGTATTTTATGTATAATTCCTCACTTAATCAGCATAGCTATCTGTAATGTGAGGAGTATTAGTTAAATCTACAGATGAATTTACACATCTGTCTATCTAACCAACCATCAATCCAACCATTAATCCATTCATCCATCCATTCATCTATTTAACTAATTTTGAATTTCTAAACTTTGTGTTTCATTTCGTCCTAGGCTTTAAAAATTTAGAAATAAAATGCTTGTATATACAAGGTCTGACAATTAAGTTCATAAACTTGCCACCATGAGCTTATGTTAGCAGCACTGTACAAACAACTCAGTAAGGGTTCATAACTTTGGTATATCAGTATGTCACAACTGTGTTTGTGTCAATGTGTGGCGATGTCTTGCTGAATGGCATTTATTATTGTTGTTTGTTTTTGTGTGCTGTCGCAAGAATGTTGGAGCTTGAACTAGAGCAATGAACAAACATTACATTTCTTGTTAAACTTGGCAAGAATGAAAGTGAATTCAGGGACATGTTAGTCCAAGTTTATCAGAATAATGCCATGAAGAAAATGGCAATATACATATGTATTAAACATTTTTTTTGAGGGAACAGAAAATATCACTGATGAAGAGAGGTCAGGACGGCCAGTAATGAGCAGAATGAAAACATTGCAAAAATTTGTCTAATTATGTGTCAAAATCATCAGCTGACTGTGAGAAGCAGAGCAGACCAAATAAACTTCAGTAGAGAATCAGGAAAATCTTAGCTGAAAATCTTAGCATGAGAAAAGTGTGTGCAAAAATGGTCCCGAAGGAGCTCTTGCATCGTGATGATGTACCAGCTCACACAGCACTCTCTGTGAGGGAGTTTTAGTCAGTAAACAAATAACTGTATTGGAACACCTTCCTTGCTCAACTGATCTGGCTCCCAAAGACTTTTTTCTTTACCTGAAGATAAAGGAAATGTTGAAAGGAAGACATTTTGATGTCATTCAGGACACCAAGCGTAATGTGACAACAGCTCTAATGGCCATTCTAGAAAAACAGTTCCAAAATTGCTTTGACAGATGGACTAGTGTGGCAAAAAATAATGATTTTAAAAAGAAAAATTACTTAGCACGCACCTGTAGTTCGAGCTACTTGGAAGGCTGAGGCGGAAGGATTGCTGGAGCCCAGTAGGTCGAGGCTGCGGTGGCCGGGAGCGGCCACTGCACTCCAGTCTGGGTGACAGAGTGAGACTCCAACTCAAAAAATAAAAGAAAAATCGCTAAAGGGAATCATAGGGGATTTAACTGGAAGCTTACAATATAATAAGCAGTGCCCTGGTATAGATCACAAATCACCCCCACTTACACATGATGAAATGCCAGGACAGAATACTTCAATAATTTGCTCACTGTCTGATGGCTAATGAGTGGCAGAGCCAGGCAAGATGCAAGACCATGTAGTTTATCTTCCAGGTCAAACATTATTGGAAGTGTTTTAATAAAAATATTTTATTATAGTGACTTTTGTAAGTGCAGAAAACGAGCATCTCTTGAAGGACAAGGGAAAAAAAGAAGGAAGAAGAGGAAGAGAAGGAAAGTGTAACTTAGAGAACTTAAGTTATGCAACTAGTGACTCAATAATAACTGGAGCCTGGATCCTAACTTGTTGCTACTTCACATTACTGTTTTGATCCAGTCTCTTATTAAATCTTTTACTCCTCGAGATATGAAACTGGTACTTATTCATGTGTGAATTCTCTGACAGCATTTAGTGCAGTGCCAGGTAAGGTGTAGGTATATAATAAATGATTTACTATTGCTAATTTTTAATTTTGTCAATCATGTACACAATCAGAAAAATCCCTGGAAAAAATATTTTTTGTTCGATAACTCCATAAATAGGTCATGGTCTGGCTGTATGTTACATTATGTGGATCTGTAGGGTTAATTTGGTTGAAGCAAGGTGCCGTGCCCACAATCCCCCTACTGGGAATATACCCGAAGTAACTCAAATCACTCTATGAAAAAGATACCTGCACACATATGTTTATTCCAGCATTGTTCACAATAGCAAAACCGTGGAGCCAACCATGCTGCCCATTGAAAGAGGACTGGATTAAAAAAAAGTGATACATATACACGATGGAATATTATGCAGTCATCAAGAAGTACAAAATTATGAACTTCACAGCAACTTGGATGGACTTAGCGTCTATAAAACTGTGTGATCTATCACAGAAACAAAGAACTGAGTATATCATGTTCTCACTCATAGACCAGACCTTGAACAATTATTGTAAGACTATAAGAAAAGGATTGACAGTAGTGGGAAACTTCCAGGGGGAGAAGGAGGTGTTGGCAGTTGTGGGAATCTGCTGGGGGAGGGCACATCTCATCAGCAAGGGCGCCTGCATAATGAACATTTGCATACCTAACCCTGATTTGTACTCCAGTTCTTTAAAATAAAAAAATAATAAAACTAGTCTGCTAGCTCACTAAGTTAACTCACTTCATTTTCTGGGACCTATTAAGTTGAATACCATTGCATATCACTCTCTTAGACCCTTCTCAATGACAGGGTAACCTGAACGTGTCCTTTGCCTCCTGTCTTTTCTGGCTGCTAAGATTCAAATCATCAGGTACACAAAAATACAGACGTGTGTACACACAAATCTCAGAAGAAGAAACTGCCCAGTAGGACTATACTTACTTCTAAATTTCAAAAAGGTATAAAAGACCATTTCAATAATGTAAGTCAAAAGACTGAATTATTGCTTTTTTTTCTTTTATGCTTCCATTCAATGATACTTAAAAATTAAATAATAAATATATCCCACATTCTTTCTAGGGCATCTATAACCCTTCTGTTAAGTTAACGACAAATGGTAAGATGTGTTGTATTAGAGAAAGTACAAACATTATTTCCTTTAAGTTAATTACTCAGAAATAAGTAACCTCCTCGGTAGTTACAGGAAAGAAGAAATACTGTTTTAAGTTGAGTATATGATTTGTTTTATAAAAGAAAATGTAGTTCATAAATTAATTTTATTGCTAAGTAATAAATATAAGTTTTTTAAAAGACTACATTAACAGTAAAACAGCGCCGGTTTCGGTGACTCAGCCTGTAATCCTGCGCTTTGGGAGGCTGAGGTGAATGGATTGCCTGACCCTGAGGGTTTGAGACACGCCTGGGCAACTTGGCGAGACCTCATCTCTACAGTAAATCAAAAAATTAGCCAGGTGTG
>NW_007246677.1:66690-141403 GCF_000164805.1 Carlito syrichta | reverse complement strand
GCAGCCTCCACCTGCTGGGCTCCAGCGATCCTTCCAAGTAGCCGGAACTATAGACACCCGCTACCATGCCTGGCTAATTTTTGATATATTGTAGAGACATGGTCTCACCAAGTTGCTCAGGTGGGTCTCGAACCTGTGGGCTCAGTCTATCCACTTGCCTCGGCCTCCCAAAGTGCTGGAATTACAGGCTGAGCCACTGAGCCTGGCCAAGTATTTTGTATATTTATTATTCTCATCATATTAAAAATACGTAACATGTATTATTCTTCCCCAAACATTATTATTTTGATCTAAATAAATTCTGAAGACTAAGAATTTAATGACATGCACTGATGCATTCAATTTACACTGACAACAGCTTAAAATGCATTCTTAGGTATTTTAATTGTACTTAGATTGATTATATTAAGAAGCAATTTTAACTTTTGTTTCTGTTCACATAGAGTTTGAAAGAGACAAATGTGAAATTGTTGCTCATAGTAAATCCAATCCTGAGAACGTGAACTACACTTTACTTCATTTGTACAAGGTCATAATTTTAGAGAAAATAGGTATATATTTTTCATTTTAATTTAATAATATGATCAAGTAAATTTTACATCTCTAGATAAATAAAGTACAGATATTCATCATGTAGTTTATGGTACAGAACCTCTATATTTCATTCTAGAAAGGGTATGAGCTTCTATGAAGTATTCAGTACCTGTCTTGCCTGTTTTATTTGCTACTTTCATTAACATAGAATTCCTATACCACTATGTACAGCATCTCAAAGTTTACCATTTAGTAGTTTTTAATGTTGTGACAATATTGTGCAACCATCATCACTATCTAATCCAGAACTTTGCCACAACCACAAAAAGTACCTCTGTAACTGTTAGTTGTCAATTCCATCAAGCTGTCTCCCTTCCCTTGATGATCACAAATCAATCCACTTTCTGTCTTTATAGGTTGGCCCATTCTGGACGTAATCTAAGACCTCCAGTGCAGTGTCAAATAGAAATGATAAGAATTGGCATCACTGGTTTGTTGCTGATTTTGGTCTGTCACTATTGCATATGATATTAGCTATGACTTTTTCTTAATGTATGGCTTCATCAGGTTGAGGAAATTGTCCTCTATCCTTGGTTTTATAAAGTTTTCTCATTAAAGAGAGTTTAATTTTGACAAATGTTTTTCTCTGCATCTATTGAGATGATATTTTTTCTCCTTTCTACTAATATGGTGTATTATATGGATTGAGTTGGGTATATTAAACAAAATTTGTATTCCTGCAGAAAGTACTACTTGATGGTGGTGTATAGTCCTTTTACTGTTGGATTTTGCTTGTTGATCTTTTGTTGAGGAATTCTGAAGCAGCGTAGGAATTGTTTTCTGCTCTTATAATTTTGGTAGAATTCGATAATAATTAGTGTTAATTCTTCTTTAAATGTCTAGTAAAATTTACCAGTGCAACCATTTGCTTCTACATTCTTCTTTGTTGACAACTTTTTGAATACTATCTCATATTTCTTGTTATAGAAATATTCAGATTTCTCATTTCTGCTAACTTAGTTTCTGTAATTTGTGTTTTTTCCTAAAAATATGCCAATTTCAGTCATGTTGCCTAAATTTTAAGCATTCAATTTTGTATAAGACCCTTATAATTATTTTCATTTCTGTGAAAACAGTAGTGATATCCTTTTTATTTCTGATGTTAGTAATTTGAGTCACCTGTCTTTTCTCATGACCAATGTTGTTAATTGAATTTTGTCTTCCAAAAATCTATATGTTAAAATTCCGACCTCCAATGCAACTGTATTTAAAGATAAGACCTTCAAACAGGTAATTAAGCTTAAATGAGTTATAATGGTGAGACCCTAATACAATATAACTGATTTTCTTATCATTACAGAAGGAGGCATCAGAATTACACACACAAAGAGAAAAGACCATGTAAGAACACAGTGAGAATGCTGCCATTTGCAATCTAATAAGTGAGAAGCACTGGAAATCAACACTGCCAACACCTTGATCTTGGACTTTCAGACTCTAGAACTGTAAGGAAATAAATTTCTATTGTTTAAGTCACACAGTCTGCAATATTGTGTTACAGTAGTCTACCAAGCTAATACATTCATTTGAGCTAAACATTTGTCAATTTTTCTTGATCTTTCCAAAGATCCAACTATTGGTTTCATTGATATGTCTTCTCTATTTATTTTTTCCCTACTTCAGATTTTATGTTTTAGTCTTTATTGTTGACTTCCCTCTGCTTGTTTCGTGCTTAGATTTCTTATTGGTCCATTTTCTTAAGGTGGAAGATTAAGCTACTGATTTGAGATATTTCTTCTTTATTCATGTAGACATTTACTGTTTTAAATTTCCTTCTGAGCACTGATTTCACTTCATCCCATAAGTTTCATATATCATGACTCCATTTGCATCCATCTCAAACTACTTTATATTTCTTTTTTGATTTTGTGTTTGACCAATTGTTTATTAAGGAGCATGTTGCCTATATTTCATCTCTATTTCTGAATTTTCCTAATTTATTTATGTTTTTAAATTCTAATTCTATCCCATTATAGTCAGTGAATGTGCTTTTGCTTTTTGGGATTCCTGTCTTTCTCAATTTATTGAGACTTTTTTGCAGCCTAATGTATGGTCCATATTTGGGAAAGTGTCATGCACACTTGAGAGCAATATATATCCTGCTGGTATCAGGTGCAGTTTTCTACAGCTGTATTACCTGCTTTCATTTAACATTGCTAAGGGTCAGTAATAAGAATTTTAAAAGAAAAATTTGATCACAGATTTGTAAGGCAAATATTCTTCTGTAATCCCACATAAACTTTTACTCTGGCTTTAAAATAAGTAGAATGCATTAATTACTCTAGGCATGGGTGGGAAAAAGGCAAAAATATACACACATAGACTGAACACAAACCCACCACTCAGGAGGCCTCACGTTATTTAAAAAGACACATTGACACCAATTATTTACCAACTATTTACAATTAATTATTTGTGGGTCGGGTTCCGTGGCTCCGCCTGTAATCCTAGCACATTGGGAGGCCGAGGTAAGTGGATTGCCTGAGCCCACGGGTTTGAGACCCGCCCGGGCAACTTGGTAAGACCTCCGTCTCTACAATAAATCAAAAGTTAGTCGGGCACGGTAGTGCACACCTGTAGTTCTGGCTATTTGGAAGGCTGAGGTGGAAGGATCCCCAGAGCCCAGCAGGCCAAGGCTGCAGTGGCCAGGAGCATGCCACTGCACTCTAGTCTGGGCGACAGAGTGAGACTCCAACTCAAAAAAAAAAATTATTTGTGAATGACAAGAATATCATTATTCTAATATTAACATTATTCATGAAAAATGTAGGGGGAAGAATGTGTCTTTCATATCTGTATTTTCCTCAGCTTTTAGGCTCCTTCAATGCTCACTATTCCATAGAAGTTGTCATAAAACTGAAAGAATTAAGAAAGTGAAAATAGAGAAATATCTTAAAGGAGGGAAGCAGGAGTTGATTCTTATTTTAAAAGCCCTCCTTTATTCTTTTATGTCTTAGAATTCTTATTGTAAAGTGCTAAAATTTTATGTATAAATACTGCAAGAATTGTAAGCCCACAAAACTGCTGTACTCTTCAATGGTTAAGGAAATATTTATTGGCACCAAGAGCATGTTACATAACTTTGGGGGCTCAGGACAAAATGAAAATGCAGAATTTTCATTAACTGACACAGAAAGCGGTTTTTTAAAATTATCTCTCTCTTTCTCTCTCCTCTCTCTCTTTCTCACATCAGCATAGTGTTTTTTATTTGCTATTTAATGATCTGTTTGAAGAAAAGTAAAAATTTTCAATTATTAGCATAAATGTTACCATTCATTTTAATATTTTGCAGTGCTGGTTTGAAATGCATTTAAAAAAGCGTTTACCTCCTGCGCAGAGTCACCATAATTACTTACTTCATATTTTACGATTTTTGCATATGTGTGTGTATTTCATTCCTACCAGGTGGTGGAAACACTGCACAAAGCTAATTTAACTGTTTTTTTATTTCAATTTTTGTATACACACATTCTATCAACGTGCTCCACCTCCAGTTTACTGACCCCTGCATGCCTCCTTAGGTGGGAAAACAGTTCTTTGCAGATGGGATCAAGCTCAATGTCTTTAGATGGAGAGATGATTCTGAATTATCCAAGCAGGTAGGCCCTAATCCTTATATGAAGGAATGAGAGGCAGATTACACAGGTGGAAGATAAAGAAGAAATAGGATGACAGAGACTCAGCAATTGGAGTGCTGTGGCCACAAGCAAAGACATGCTGACAGCCACCAACAACTGAAAGGGAAATGGAACAGACCCCCTAGAACCCAGGGAGAGAGAGCAGCTGGACAAATACTTTAAGTCCACTGCAGTGATGCTGATTTGGGGTTTATGACCTTCAGAACTATGAAAAAATAAATTTCTGTTGCATTCATTCACCAAGTTTGTGGTAACTCATTATAGCAGCTATAGAAAATGAATACAGGAAGAACGAACTGAAAGAAAAACTATAAGTTGCCCTGTCTTTTCTTTTCTTTTAAGTCTTTATTTTTGGCAAATGTAGTTGGTTAATACCAGAAAGTAACATGAGTAAGAAAGGATATGACAGGGTTCCTTGGTTGTGTTGCTTAAACACCATTGCATTGCTTCCGTGTTTGAAGCACATTCAGATTTGAGCAAAAGAGTAGTCTTTGTGGTTCTCTGTGTCCCAGCCTCCTCAGTTACACACATGTTGGTATGGAATATGAGCTCAGAGCTTCTGCAGATTTACTGTGGCAAGGAGTTCAAAGAGACTCAGTGAGACTCAGGAGACCATGCACAGTGGGCTGTTATGGAAGCCAAGCAGATACTCTGGGAGCTACTGAGGCATGGAAGGGAGGACAGGCTTATTGCACTCATTCCTTCTATTCACACATGTTCTGTTGTCCCATTGGATGGCACTTACAAAACCTAAGTTCAAGAAATAAATTAGTAAGAATTTGTCAACCAAATTGAGGCTATTGAAACAGAAATAATTTGCTGACAGTTTATTGGGAGTCAAATGTGAGGATCTACTTGGGAAGACACACCAACAAAATAGAGCAGGTTCTGGAGTCTGGTACAAGTTGGAAGTCTTTTATGGGAAAGTTTACGAGAAAGGAAGGTATTCTTCATAGGACTTGAGGGTATAATACAGAGGTTACAGCTATTAGCTTTAGATGGCAACATGCAGGCTAACATATCTACGTGAAGCACAATCAGAAAAAATGCGATATTTGGAAATAAATCAGCATTTTGTTCAGTGTCAGTAAGTTATACATTAATCACATACCTCAGCACTGCTAGGAGCTCATAAGATTTGAAGAGCTCACTCTTTACTCAAGGACAGGATGAAAGCCATGAATCATAAGATTTGCCCTAGGTGAGTTAATTTGGAAGCTCACAAAATGTGACCTGCAGGTTATCAAATTCCAAGTCAGTTAGAGCTGGTCATTCAGAAATGCCTAAGGCCCTTCTTATGGCTGGATCTTTTTTGAGACTTCATGGGCTTCATGCACCCCTGTGGGCTCGGAGTGCCACCACACTCAGTGTGGAGATGTGAATGTGAGTATAATGTGTGTCTATACTAAAGAAAACCACAGTCCTGGAATCACATCACAGAGCTAAACAGGCAATCCCAGACCAGAGTGTAGCTTCACTGACAAACTGTGGCATGGGGTGCTACAGAAGCACAGAGAAATTCCTAAGGGGGTTCTGGGAGAGGTGACATCTGAGCTGAGAGAGAAAGGGTAGAAAAGAGCTATCAGATAAAGATAGGGAAGGGTATATAGGCAGAAAGCAGCACAAGGACAGAAACGAAGAGAGAGTAGAGCTGAGAGACAATTGCCAATGCGTTGGCATGGCTGTGTAAAAAAGACTGGGCGAAAGGTGGGTGGGTACCAGAGTGGAGAGGCGGAAAGATGAAGCTTAGGAAAGATCTTGTACAAATTAGAAGCACATTTCGAAACTGTCGTCTATGTAAGAAGGAGCCTTCAAATTTTTAAACATTAAAATGATCTTAAGTGTTATGGCCAAATTTATAATTTAGCTAAATTATTTTCAGCACATAGAGCCCAAAGAAAATATATATATTTATATTTTCTTGGAAAAAATGCTTAGAATTTAATAACAATTCAAACAACTGTGAGTTGGGTGAAGGGATCAATTTAAAGATCTCAATCTCCATAGTTTAATCATCTTGTTATCCAGAATCAGCATGAGCTGATTAAAATTAGCCTGACCATATGTATCGTATAAAAACCAGAATACAAAATTTTAATATAAACTTAATAGATATAGTTTTTTCCTGTGTCTATTTGTTTGTTTGTTGTTTGTTTTACTGCTGTAAATCTCCAGAAATTAGTACAGCATTCTGTCTATAAAATATGCAAAGTAAATATTTGTTAAATGAATATGTGAATGAGTAAATAAATGAAATAAGATACTAAAATAAAAACACATTTATAAAACTATTAAACAGACTGAACAAAAAAGAAATGAAATAGCACAAGTTAGATAAATAACTACACCAATGGCATGGATCTGGAAAAAAGTAAACAAAGCTTGAGCGACATAATGATTTTTATCTGTTAGGAAAACAAATTCACACCTCTGTCAAAAAGTTTAAATTTTTTTATGTGGAATAATCTACAAAGTATATCTACTTTCATAATAAGTAAAATTCAGTTATTTAAAAGAAATAACTCAAGAAACTAGCATACTGTTACTATTTTGTATTTCAAAGGTACAGTGAAAAGAGGAATGCACTTATGCAGCTGTAAAGTTGAAACCTTGTTAGTAATTTTATTACGTATTTTGGAAGCAAAATTCACTAATTAAATAAATAGCTTATTGCATGAAATAGTGACTGTCTTGCTACACAGATGAAGTTTGCTATACAACTGAGAATAAAATAATATATCCTCAAGATATGGAATTATTTAACTACAAGCTTCATTGGTAGCATTTTTAGGGTTATATTTCTATTAAAAAATTTTTTTCTTCTCACTAAAAGTGAATTTTACATTTACCATCATATTAACATTCAACTATCTATTTCAAAATATTATTCACCACAAATTTATCTTGTATACTTAATTTTTCCAGATTTATTGAGAAAAAATTAAAAATAAAAATTGTATATATTTAAAGTATACAAATGTAAAGTTTTGATATATGTATACATTTGTAAATGATTGCCTCATTCAAAGTAAGTCAAAGTAATTGACATATTATCACTTTGCATAGTGATAATATGTGTATGTGCAGCTGTGCATGGTGAGAACATTTAGGGTCTACTCTTCAAGCAGGTGCTAAGTATACAAGATGTTATTATTAACTGCTGTCACCATGCGGCTCATTAAATCCCAAGAACTGATTAATTGATCCTGTATATCTCAAACTTTGCAGCCTTGACCAATATCTCTTCATTCTCCCAACATTCATTCCCCTGCAACTATCATGTCTCTGATTCTATGTTTTCAACCATTTTAGATTCCACGTATCAGTGAGAACATGAAGTACTTGCCTTTCTGTTCTTTGCTTATTCCACTTAGGATAATATTTTCTGGGTTCATTCTGGTTGTCACCAATGGCAGAATATCTTTCTTTTTCTTAAGAATGAATAGCATTACATGTGTATATATATATAACATATTTCCTTCATCCATTCATCTGTTAGTGGATACTTAGGTTAACTTCATATTTTGGCTTTGTGAAGAGTGCTGTAATGAACATGGGAATGCAGACATCTCTTTGAGATAATGATTTCATTCTCAGGTGTGGGATTGCTGGATCATTTGGTAGTTTTATTTTTAATTTTGATAGAAACCTCCATACTGTTATCCATAATGACTGTACTAATTTACATTTCCACCAACATTTTAGACAATTATTACTATAAACTTTACCCTTAGAACTGTTTTTGCTGCATTCCATAAGATTTAGTATGTTGTGTTTTGATATTCTTTTGTCTCATAATAGTTTTTTTTTAATTTCCTCATTGATTTCTTCTTTGACCCATTGGTTGTCCAAAAGCATGTTGTTTAATTTCCACTTATTTGTGAATTCCCAATTTACTTTTTAGTATTCAATTGTAGTTTAATGCCCTCATCACTGAAAAAGATACTTAATATTATTTTAATCCTCTTAAGATTTTTTATTTGCTTTGCACCCGAAATATGATATATCTTATAGTATTTTCAAATTAAGCCTTGTAAAATTCTCATAAAGCAAAGTTATAAAATATATAGAGAAACAAGGTTCCAAGTGTGGGACAAATTAGAAAAATCAAAAGGCCCTCAGATATTGACAATTATATAATGTTTTAAATGTACAAAGAAGTAAAAAGGAATATCATAAGCATAATACACGGAATCATTACCATTGTAAGCTTTTGTTTCATTTTTCAAATACTGAAACTACGTTTGCTGAAATATTTATTATTTTCATAAAAGGAAATATTGTCATTTTCATCATCCATCCTAGTATGTAGAGAGCTCCAAGGAGTAGTGCTCATATCATTACAATAAAATAACTCTGAACTAACTTCAAATTCATGTTGAATTTCAACCCCATTGGAGATTTGAAGTTACAGAGCAATCCACTGGCTCAAGTAGAGACTGTCTACAGGGAGAAAGATAGAAAGTTATGCCTATCTTGGGTATAATTAACCAGACAGCAGTAAGAACAATAAAGCTAGAATAGTTAACAGGGAGCAATATTTATAAAGTGTGGGCCACATAAATTACTGAAGTCTAAATCACTGTTAAAGAAAAAATATTCATGACACTTGTTAAAGACATTAAGGAAGACACTATTCAAGAGGGACCACAGCAGTGGGTTTTGCAGTAGGGGGAGCAAGGTTGGACTCAACTCCAAATACAAGGACAAGTGGAGTTCTATAGCCAAGGAGTAGGGTGGGGGCTGGTGAATGAAAAAATTACTAAGAGGTAACATAATGGAGCATATAAATAAATAAAATTTAAAAGCTGTTGGAACCCCCCAAAATACACGAAGCCTTGAGAGAGCTATGACTGTGATCTGAATCACATATGGTTGTAATTTATGTTCTCAGATTATAGATTAACTCCCTTTCTTGTGTTTTTTTGCTCTGAACAATGACTAGGAAGAATAAGAAGACATAAGTGGCAACATTCTCCTGCCTTTTAAATTAATGACTCTTGTTATGGGTTAGATTTCTTTTTGATGTGCTGCTTTGCTTAGACCAGATGACACAAAACCCATGACTATCACACCATCTGTAAGAAAAAGTTACATGTACCCTTCCTAAATTGCCTATAATTGATCAAATTGCTGTAATTATGCACCAATTTTGTATGAATAATGTAATCCTACTAAAGACTCCTCTGTCTTTGCCTATATAAATGAAATCCTAATTTCCAACTTTGAAACTCTGATTCCATTTCTTTGGATTCAGTGTTCTGGGTAGTCCATCTTAGCAAGTTGCACTTGAATAAACTCTTTAAATTTAATTCTGATTATTTTGATTATTTTACATTGACATGAGTTAAGGAGGATTCTGGTTATCATTTAAAAAGGATTATTGTCCAAGGAAGGCCAGAGTGATAAAATATTGAGGGTAGGGAATGAGGAATTTGATCTGATATTAAGAATAGATATTTTGCCTAAACAGACCCCAAAAAATTCTTGCTAAAAGTGGACTAAGTAGACCAGGAACTTATCCCAAATCTGAAGAGTAGTAAACAGAGAGACTGACTCAAGTTTAGGCAAGGAGAGAGTTTTGGTCAACATTCAGCAGGTTTTTCCCTCCACAAACCCAAAGATTCTGCCAGCAAAATAGCCAAGGTGCCTGAAGTACTGTCCATTTTGATGCAGACTTGGGGAAGGAATGTGAAACCCCATAGATATGTTTTTCCTCCTCCTATACACTACAGAACAAAAGCCCAAGTGTGTAAGGAAAAGGAAAACAAAAATAGGTGAATATTCCCTACAAATATGGGAACAGAATGGGAGAGAAATAAGAGAGGGTCGGGAGAAAAGAGACTTCTCCAGCCTTGACACCAGGGACAAGGACAGGCAAAGTGGATGTCTAATCACAGTCATGGAGGTAGAACCACAGGTCACAAGTTCTGGACAAGTGGATGTTGGGAAAATATAATTTAAAACAAAATCTCCTCTTGGTTCAGGAAAACCTCTCCACAATGACAGAAAAGAATAAGCATTAAACCAGAATGGGATGCAAGTCACAATGCAGTTTGCCAAGAAATTGCAAAGAGAGAAAGAAATCTCACCCTTTCATATACCAGAAGGTTTCAACCAATTGTAAGAGGACTTGGCAGTAGCATCTATCATAAATAGTTTATGCTAGAATGACCTAGTAGTTGGGATGACTGTGTTAGTCCATTGATTTTAGCCATATAAAAACAAAATTCTCGCCGGGCTCGGTGGCTCAGCCTGTAATCCTGCGCCTTTGGGAGGCTGAGGTGAGTGGACTGCCTGAGCCCGTGGATTCGAGACCCGCCTGGGCAGCGAGACCTCATCTCTACAATAAATCAAAAAATCAGCTGGGCATGGTTGTGCATGCCTGTAATTCCGGATACTCAGAAGGCTGAGGCGGAAGGATCGCTGGAGCCCAGCAGGTCGAGGCTGCGGTGGCCAGAGCGGCCACTGCACTCCAGTCTGGGCGACAGAGTAAGACTGCAACACACACACAAAAAAAAACTTCTCACATCCTTATGAAATTAGGAAATTTTGCAATTTGGAGCCAAGTGAAGTTAGGGACCACCCCCCCCCACACACATACACATACGCACACGCACACGCACACAGGAACAGAGAAGGGACATTGTCTTTCTTAATGTCTACATTTCTTTCTATTATTATTATTATTTTTTATTTTAGATGTGGAGTACAATTCAGGGTTAGGTATACAAACGTTGAATTGATTATGCAGGTACCCTTGTTGATGAGGTGTGCCCCTCTCCATGTTTACATTTCAAAGAGAAAGCTCCTAGGTCTTTAAGAAAGGAGTTTCTGGGTCACAAAGTTGACAAAAGGCCTATCTAATATTCCAAAGATTTATACACATTTCAAAGAGAGAAAGTAGTACTTAATTATAACTGTTCTAAAATAAATGCTCTTAGAAAAAGGAGAGGAGGGAAATTTCTTCCCTTATTTTGAAGATGAAAAAAAAACCTCCTATTTTTAATTTGCAGTTGTCCTTTCTTGGGTCTGAATAGCAAGCAATGGTAGTATGCTTCTGGGAGAGAAACAGGAAAGACACAAGAGTTTTAAAGGGAAATTTGCTAAGGTTCAACAAAAAGTGAAGACAAAATTCAGAATCAAACAGGTCAGACATTGTTTTGGTAAGCCATAGTAACAACAAATCTCAAACACACACCAGCTCCTAGATTAGTGCAAATCTCACTGGAAATGTCGAGAGAGGAAATTAGTGGACACTTCAAACATAAAAACTCCTTAACTCCATCATTATTGTCCTTGAAAACATGTCTGGATTTTTAACTAAAAAGTATAAGCACCATGAGAAGGCTAGAAAACAACAACACACTCCCAAGGGGCAAAGAAATTATCAGAAGTAGAAGGAAGACTAAACTCTGACCTTTTCTTTTTCTCTCTTGCCAAATTCCTAACTAAGGGGCCTGAGAAACCACACCCGACAAAGACTACTCAGACTTCTTTATTAATCCTGTATAATGAGGCTTGCTTTCCAACCTGACTCTGGCATAACGTCACACAAAGATGAAGAAGAAAATCAAAGTATTTTACAAACCTGTCAAACCTTCTTCTGGGAACTCCCAGACTCCAGGCAACTTTAAAGACACCACCTAGTCTTTCTGAAGTCTGCTACTTAAGAAGCTTCATCTGTATATCAAGAAACTTCCTCTCAAAGCCCTGTACCCATACCTCATTTCCTCAGTAGCACTTCTCCTACTGATTTCAAAATTCCTTAGACAGAGCAAACCTTTGAATCCACCTGTGACATGCAAGCCTTCACTTGGAGATGTCCTGCCCTCCCGGGCCAAGCCAATGTAAACCTCACATGTATTGATTTATGGTTTCTTGTAACTTCTCTCTTTCTAAAATATATATAACCAAGTTGAAACTCAACCACCTCGAGCACATGTTCTTAGGATCTCTTGGGACAGTTTAATGGACCTCAGATCACTCACATTTGGTCAGAAAAAGTATCTTAGATACACATTTTAGAACTGCCATGGAAATTTTGAAAACAGGCAGGGGGAAAAGGAAATACTACGTTTAGGAGAAAATAGTAAGAGTTGCTGCAGAGTTGACACCAGAAACCCTGTCAGTCAGAAGATACTAAAGTTACATGTTTAAAATCATAATTAGAAGTTGAAGGAAGAAGAAGGAAGGAGGAGGAGGAGCAGAAGAAGGAAAAGAAGAAGAAAACAAAACACTGCCAATCCAAAATTCCATGTCCAGCTAAAGTCTTTCAAGAAGGACTGCAAAATAAAGTATCCTCTGACAGAAAGAACAAAAGGATGGAAAGAAGGAAGGAAGGAGGGCAGAAAGGAAGGAAGGAAGGAAAGAAGGAAGGAGGGAGGAAAGAAAGAGAGAGTGAAAGAAAGGAAGAAAGAAAAAAAGGAAAGGAGGGAGAGAGGGAAGGAGGGAGGTTAGGAAGGAAAAAATAATTTGTTTCTGGCAGACCTCATTTATAAGACATCCTAAAGAAACTCTTTTGTCTGAAATAATGTATCATTCTGAATCTTGGATCAACACAAGACAACAAAGAGCACTGAAAATAGAGTGAATGAAATTAAAATTAAATTTAATATTTTAAATTTGAATTGCTCTAAAATATTGCTTATTTTAGCAAAATATGATATTAATAGTTTATATGTTATGGCATACATAATAGTCAGGGGGTATGAGGAAATAGTACAAATAATGAAAGGAAAAAGTAATGGACATGTTGTGGCAAAATCTTGGCAAAAGACAGGTAGAGTCTGATTAATTCAAGATGTATATTGTAACCTCTATGGAGTCTACTTAAAAAAATTATAGGTTTATAAATAGTAGGTCAGTCATGAAGATAAAAGGAAATAATGACAAATGCTTAATTAACATCAGATAAGGCAGACAAAATTTAAAAATATGAAAAGGAGATGTAAAACCAAAACAGACAAACAGATGGTAGATTCTAATACAAACATATTAATAGTCATGCTAATTGTCACCGATAAAAAGTAGAGTCTGTCAGATTCAATAGCAAGATAAAAGCCAACTTTGTACTGCCTTTAAGAAATCAACTTTAAAGAGATGGGGTGAAAGTAAAAGGACATAGAAAAATATAAATTTTACAGTCAGACCAAATGAAAAGATAGATTGCACTATTAACAAACAAAGCAGGCCGGACTCGGTGGCTCAGCCTGTAATCCCAGCACTTTGGGAGGCTGAGGAGAGTGGATTGCCTGAGTCCGTGGGTTCGAGAACAAACAAAGCAGTATCAGAGCAAAGGATGTTAGGAAGAACAAAGTGGGAATTACAAATACTTCTCAATACTTAAAACGAAATTGCCTTCTGATAAACTCATCATGAGTTAAAAAAGATTTAAGTCAAACATTTATTTAATATACTTAACCCACTGAACATTATAGTAGGCTAGCTTTCCTTAAATGTTCGCAGAACACTTCTTATCCTACAATGTGCAAAACAATTTAGCACAAAACCTATTTTACAATAAATTATTGAGTGCACAGATGGGCATTTTGTAGACATGATGGGATGTAAAATCACAAAACACAACAATTCCCCACCAAAGAAGAAATGCTGGCAACACAGTACACTGCACAGTATTGATTGTTTACTATCAGTCATCATGATCAGGAGACTGACTGGAAACTAAGCTAGCTACCACTGCTCCACATTATGAGAGAATGTAGTATTGCATGTTGCTAGCCCAAGGAAAGATCAAAATTCAAAGTTTGTTTTTTGATGCTGAATGTGCATTACTTCTGCAACACTGTGAAGTCAAAAAATCAGAAGTTGAAACATCTTAAGCCAGGGAGCATGCATATGCATAGTTGACTTTGGAACAAGGTAGAGGCTAAAGGCACCAACTTCACGCACAGCAAAAAATCTGTATGTAACTTTTAAGTCTCCCCAAACCTAACAACGAATAGCCTACTGTTGACTGGCAGGAAGCCGTACTGAAAGCATAAACTAAAGACACATTTTGTATGTTTTATGTATTATAGCATGCATAATACATATATTCTTATAATAAAATAAGGTAGAGAAAAGAACATGCTATTTAGAAAATCATTTATTTAGAAAAAATTTATTTGCTATTTGTCAAATGGAGGTGCATTATTATAAAGGTCATTATCTTCATTGTCTTCATGTTGAGTAGGTCCAAAGGAGGAAGTAGAGGAGGGGCTGGTCCTGCTGTCTCAAGAGTGGCAGAGACAGAAGAGCTAGAGGTAATGGAAGAAGAGGGAAAAGAAGCAGGCTCACTAGGTGTAACTTTTATTGAAAAAAATAAAATGTGCTTATAAGTGAACCTGTACAGTTCAAACCCATGTTGTTCAAAGGTCAACTGTAATAAGGAAGGGACCAATTCTCTAAGAAGACATAGCAATCCTAAATTTGTGTCTCCTAGCAACCGAGCTCCCAAATACCTGCATCAGAGACTGAAGAAACTGAAAGAAAAAATGGACAAATCCATAATTAATGCTAGAGACTTCGGCATTACTTTTTCAATAAATGATACAATAAGATGTGAAATCAGTAAGAATAAAGAAGACCTTAACAGGCCGTCAGCTAACTACAGAGCGTACCCCAAAAAATGTGCACACATTTTAAGAAAGGAAAAAACTGTATTAAAACTGTGATATTAACAAGATGAATACAAGTTTGACTTCTGTAATTATAAGAGGTGCTCAAAGTGGTTACCATCAGCCTCCAGGCACTTCTGATTACAGGGAACAGCTCTTAAATGTCTCTAAAAATGTGCATACATTTTTTTGGCTTATCCCCTGTATGTTTGATTTTCTTTCACAGAACATTCAACCCAACAACATTAAAATGCCCGTTCTTTTCAATGGTACATAAAATATTCAAGAAGATCATATGGTGGGCCACAAAACCAATATTACAAAATTTAAAAAATGCAAAATATGTCCTCAAAACATACATATTTTTAGTTGCTGGTACTTATTGATTTTAAAAAATTGCAGAAATATATGATCATATTTTTAAAAGACATTCATAATTTCAAAAAGAATAATATTCTTTGTCATTTGAAAAATATAGAACATAACAGTGTAGAAAAGATCTTACCTACCATTTTTTGGTCAACTCTGAAGTTGTAGATAGTATGGTATGTGATCCATCAATATCCCTAACGCATTTGAACATAAAACTCTGAGAAAAATCACCCACCCATTGGCTAACCGCATTTGCCAGTATATCCTTTCTTGACCAAGAAACCAAGGCAAGAAATTTGGTCTTGAAATTATACATAATGCCAAAAATGTAAACTACTGCATGCACTGGTAATTCCTCTGCATTACATTCATGGGTACCACACCCTTCTCTCTCTGTAGCTGTCACCTACCAATCCACAGATTACGTTAGTTTTTAAAGACTAAACACATGGCACACAATCTTCCTCTTTTACTGAAATTGGGTAACTAGCAAATTAAATAATTCACAAGACCCATAAAAATGTGTTCCAAATAATCAAAGTAGAATATATCATTATTCATCAATAGAGAAAAAAATTAATCTCAACCTAAATGCATCTTTGGCCTCACATGAAAAAAGTCAAAGTGGGGCTCAAAAATATTGAAATGAATTAGTATGTTAATAGGGTCCTGGAAAAAAGCTTGGAAATATATGGGAATACAAAAATATCCAGTACCCAACAAGGGAAAATTCACAATGTCTGTCATTCAATTAAAAAATAAATAAAAATACAAGGCATAAATCTTACAGATTAATTAACTCAACATGGAACACTTACTTAAATGTAAAATATAAAAGTATTTTTAAAAAATAGAATAAAATCTTTAAAACCTAGAAGTAGGCAAAATTTTTATCTTTAATGCCAAGGCAATTCATAAAAGGGAAAATCAATAAATTGTACCTGGTCAACAACAAAAATGACTTTATTCTAAGAAGAACACTTAGTTACATTCCTTTTTCATAATAGCGTGGATTGGCAAATCTAAAACTTCCTTTTTTGTAATCTAGACTTGAGACAAGGAAATCTTTAATAAAGAGAATAATGGAAAGTAGGTGTATTTTTTGCTTTGTTTTTGTCTTTTTTTTTCTGTTAGGGAAGTGAAAAGAGAGATATTGAAAAAGGAATGCCTAGAATTTACCCTGCAAGATTGGAATGAAATTAGACTTAAAAATACTAATCTATATTCCAATAATATTGTTAACTTAGATAATAAGTTGATAGATGATAGATAGAGATAGACAGAAATAGATATAGAAAACACACACACACACAAGTGCACAGATTTGATCTCTACAACCAAGAGTATCTTTGCAGTAATAAACCCACCAATCCCTCCTTCTTGGTCTGTAATTTGTTTTCTTTACTAAAAGGAGTCAGCATTCCTTGGAGAAAATGTCAATTCAAGAGCAGGGTAGAAGAAACAGAAGATGAGCTTTCAACATTTTGTGCCAAGAGGAAATCTCAAGGAATCATGGGGACATGCCAAAAAAAGACAAGAAGCTAGTTTGAAGGAGTTCCCACTAGCCAAATATGGGAAAATATGAGCATAAAATAAATCATAGCAGTAAAATAGTATCCTACTAAATAAAATAAATAGAAAATATAATACAAGTAGAATGAAATACAAGCCCAGCAGCCCATATGGGATAAATACATACATAGATGAATGGATAATGATATCTAATACATAGAATAATTAATTTAGAAAATTATCAATGGGAGTCTAAAAACAATGGGTAAAATTTTGAAGACAAATAAGATATTTAAATCATCCCAAATTATCTTTCCACAAATTGCTTACTAACTGTGTTGCATTAGATAAAACCATCTTAACTAAAAAATCAAAGCTAATATCTCCAATATTGGGACAAAAGGACACTGTGTGCCTTCTTTAGGGAGATATTAAGAAGTACTCAGCACTGCATCAGCAGTTTCCTGCCAAAAATACATCACCTTTATCTACAGCTGTGGGAATTTCAGACAAATAATAAGTGAAGAATGTTCTACAAAATAATTATCTATAAACTTCAAAAATATCATCACAAAAAATGACAAAGACAATGATGACTTAGAACACTTTTAGATTAAAAGAGACTAAAGAAACATGGCAGGTTGGAACCTGGAGCTGGAAGGGTGGGAATACAGACTGGGAACAGAGCCACCAAAGATGTAACTGAGACAGTTAATGAAACATGAATACAAATGGATCACTGTATGGTATAAGTGCTACATTTTCTTATTTTGATAGTGGCTATGTGGTTATAGAAAATAGTGTTCTTGCTCTTAGGAAATATACAATAAAGAACTCCAGTAAAAGAGGATGCAGTGTCTCCAACTTCCTCTCAAATGGTTCAGAAAATATGAATGCATGCATGAAAATTATGTGAAATTTTGTGTGCATATGCAAATGTGTGTGTGTGTGTGTGTGTGTGTGTGTGTGTGTGTGTGTGTGTGTGTGTGTATGTGTGGAGAGAGGGTGGGAGAGCAAAAGGGAGAGAGAAAAAGGAAGTATGTTTATATGAATCTTGCTTAATCGTTTATAATCTACTTCTGTTATTATTCTAACTTGCTGATGCCTTTGAAATTACATCAGAGTAAAAAGTTACAAACACATTTCTGAAATAAAGGTAAACCCAAGCACCTATAAGTCCAACTTAATATTCTCCACCATGTCTCCCAATTTCTCAATATCTCCTTTTTTCCCAGACTTCTTTAAGTAATCTATGAAAGGTTAACTTTATAGAGTGTGAAGGTCAATAATGGAAGTAGAATGAATGTCCATTGGTTGTCTGATAAATCAATGAGAGTCTTGAACGGCAGACATAAAAATCATCAAATGACAGATAGTCTATGTAAAACAATACTCACTACCTGACGAGAAATAACATTCTATGAGTTTATCTTTCTATTAGATATTATTTTCAGAATTTTTTCTAACTTTCCTTTGACATACCTTTGAATGAATGTATTTATTTAAACATGCAGTTTTTGTAAAATCAGGCTGCCATTTTTATAGGTTTCTCTCTCAAAAAAATACAACCAAAACTTTCTCTACCTTGTCTTGCCATCACATTAGTTGTTTATTCAAAAGTGATGAGCAATATCTACTGTAAGTGTTGACTTATACTGTTTCTTTAACATGCTTTTTTGAGTCTCTTTTTATCCTTTTGCATTCTGAATTTCTTTCTATTTATGATACAAAGTAAAATAAAACCCATTAAACCATTTATTTACATGAAATCAGAACATTTGTTCAGACACAGCATGTGGTCTGAAGAGAAAGATATTCAAACACGCATCCTTTTTTTTTTTTTTCCCCTGATTGCACAGGCAATTTCTTTGATCAGGCCTAGAAGGCTGTTACAGACAGGGAATTCAGAATGCAAAACGAAATCTTTCCTTTAACCCTCTGTGTTTAGTGTAGGTTCTGAAACTCAAATGTTGCTGTGTCACTAGAAGTCCCAACTCTTCTGTGACAGCTTACATTTCCTACGGTTGAGTTATCTCTGATTTTGCAAAGAGAGTCAGTAAGTGTTCATTCCTGTTGACATTTGGAAAACTTCCAGGACCTGAGGTCCAGTGAGTGATCTGTAAGTTGGAAATGAAAGCTCTTATCAAAATCTCCATAGAAAGAAAAGAAATGACTTGAGTAAACCTCTCTGAAGATCATCCCTATTTGAGCAGCTGAAAGAGCCAAAAGATTGAAATAACCAGTTTGAGATTGTTAACAACTTTCTAATAAGTTAAAATTTACCAAAAGCAGAACAAGATGTGAAAAGTGCTGAGAACAGAGGTCTATGGCTGGGGCTATTTACTTTCAGTAGAGACTATTCGAGTGTTATCTGTGTGTCCAGGGAGCCAGCTGATCTCTAGCACAGACCACCCAACTCTGAATTTCCCCAAAATGTTAATCTTTAGAAATGCCTGTAATTGCAGTTAGAAATTAAATAGATAACGTTAGGTCAAAAAACAAAACTAAACTCACTGATGTGCTGAATTTCCCCCGTGGGTGAATAAAATTTTTGTCTATTTATGAAGTTTCCTCTTTTGATTGGTCAAGGGAAGTAACCTTCTACTTATCACTAGTTAAATATCTAACTATTTCTTGTGCTTTTTGTCTTAATTTTTTCTTCAGAGCTTTCTGGGCACCATACTCTTCTTGGTTTTCCTCAAAGAATTTGGGTTCCATTTTGAATCCACACTTGCTAGACTCTCCTTTCTGTGATCTCTAAATATTTGTATCCTATATATATTTTTTTTTCAGAACTCTTCTCTAGTCATGTCTTCAAAAACTTCACCCTCTTCTGTGACTTTAAATGCCATCCATTTTCTGATAATTCAGGACCTATAACTTCATGACTCCCTTTCTGATCTCATTAATCCAACCCCCTGCACTGTAATTCCACTTGGAGAACAGTAGGTGAATATTATGTATCTATTTCGTTTATTTAGCATAAATGACGTACAGAAACACACTTTCTTAGGTTCTTTCTATCAGAGAGTAATCTGACAAACCATCCTATGTTGAGAATTTTAGCCAATTTATCAGTTCTCATCTACCTAGAAAATTTACTCTGAAAAAAGTGCAGATTTTCAAACAAATGTCTGGTACTCTGGTGGCCAGATTTAGGTTTATAGTTGAAAGATGTTTACATTCAGGTACTATTTTAGCACATTTCAAGTCTCACATAAATGCAACTGCCTTCTGTGGTTCCTAAGGCACCTGTCTTCACCTTCCTGCTCCAACTAACAATTTCCAAAACCAAAGCATTTTTAATTTCTCTAAAAAGCAAGCACCGTTTGGATTTATTCTCTCTCCCTTTCTCTTTCTCTCCCTCCCTCCCTCTCTCCCTCCCTCTCTCCCTCTCCTTCTCTCTCTTTTCCTCTTTATCCCCCCCAACTCCTATATATTCTCAGTCAGTTTTGCTCTCTACTTGCTGAAGATTTCAGAAAGGTTAAGAAAAAAAACAACAACCCACATGATTTTTTTTAAAGCAAAAACTTGAATGCTTTTATATATAATCATGTTGCACAAAACATCTCTATTTTATTTAGGTAGTTAATATACCTCTTTGGCCTTGTTAATTGGCAGGAAAAAAAACCATTACTTGGAAGAAACAACCTTTCAAAAGAAATAAAAGATTAGAAGAAAAAAGTTATTGCTCTTAAAATTATATTTTATTTTAGAATTTTGGGGAACAAGTAAGGACTTACTGAATAAGTAGACTACCTGCAGGTGAAGCTTGAGCTTCTCACTGAAACTTTCTCCCCCTGATAGTGACCCAAGTACCCAGTGTGCTGCTAAGTTTCCCCTCCCCTGTCCCTCCCTCCCTCCCCTATCAGTGTCCATTGTCTGCCTTTCCACCTTTTTGCTCCTGTAATCAGTGATCAGAGCCTGCTTATGAGCTAGAACATAATTTGTTTCTATAATAGTTCACTTAGGATGATGGTCTTATTGCTATTTTCTTATAAGAAATAAAATTAATGTTTTGGAGACTAAATTTATCAGATACATTTTTCCATCTCACTTACCTCATTATAACATAAACTTGCAAAAAGAGAGGGGAAAGTTTTTTGCTTGTTTGTTTGTTTTGTTTTCTTAAGTGAGAAAGCAGGACTTATGGAGAGGACAGCTCCCACAGTTGGGAGGGGACCCAAGGGATTTGCCCAGAAAAGTTCTGAAATCAACTTTTAGCCAATGAACGTTAGCTTTTCTTCTAGGATACCTGCTCTACTCTTCCTTAAAAGCACTATTCCAGGCAAAGTTAGTAGTTTCAAATGGATTGTTTTCACCTAAGTTGCTAGAATCAGAACTTGCTATCAGAAACAAGGAATTTAATTTGTGTAAGATTAAAGAAGAACCACCTAGGATTTGTAGATGACCTTTTCACATAAAGATCAAAGAGGTTCCTTTTTTTTTCATTAAGAATAATACAATACACTCAAACTTTATCTTCTAAAATGAGTATTTGGGGCACCTTTCCCATGTCATAAATTGATCATAAATTGATTACATATCATGTTCCAAAGTAAATATCAACAGTTCTGTTTTTAAGTGTCTAGGGAGTGTGTAATACATAATCCCATCCAAGAAGGTCCTGGCCTTCTGGGCCAACTGCAGTGGATATTTCTACTCATTTCCTGTTGTTGAACCTGTACTGTTTCCACCACGAGCTGTCCTGAGGGCTTATCGTCCATCCCCAACTGCCTTCCCTCTAAAGCCCCTGATTCATCTTGCAAGACCCGGGGTCTCTATGACAGCTTCTTTTTTTACCAAAATAGCTCCCCATCTTAATCAGACTGGGATGTTATGGCAAAAGACTTTAGATTGGTGGTTTAAACAACAAATGTTTATTTCTCACAATTCTGGGGGCTGAAAGTCTGAGATCAGGTGTCGTCAGGGTAGTAAGGTCCTGGTAAAGACTCTCTTCCAGGCTGCAGACTGCTGCCTTCTGGAGGTAAACCCATACAATAGATGAGAAAAGAGCTTTCTGGAGTCTCCTTTATAAGGACACTAAGTTTAATCATGAGGGATCCACCCTGGCGACCTAATCACCTCTCAAAGGCCACTGGTCCCAGCACTATCATTTTGGTGGCTAGATTTTAACACATGAATTTGAGGGAGATGCAAACACTTAGTCCATAACACTTCTTAACCAAACTGTTACTCTTATTTAGCATTGTATTTTGAGATCCATATCATGTCTACTTTATGGTAATAAATAAGTTATTACAACAATAACTACAGTAACCTGAGAATCACAGGGGCCCTTCATCACACCAGTCCAGACAGTAATGGGAAAGCAGAGTGGGACAGAAATAAGAAGGTGCAGAGCCAAAGGTCTTGTGATGTTGAACAACAAAGGAAATAGGTTGAGTAGCGAGAAATGCTCACAAGAGCAAAGAAACGCAAAGAAGGTAAGTGTTACCTCACCACAGTTTTGCCTGTAGCTTCTTGGACCTGTAAGAAAGTCACACCCAAGCACATGGCATAGATGGGTCTTTCTGCCTGTACACTGCAACTGTGTACGTTATGTAACCTGGATACCTGCTCTCCATCCTGTCACACTGAAACACCTTCTGGAGCTTTCAGATTCCATTTTTTTTAAAGCCATTCATAAGCCCAAATTAACTTTTCCTGCTCTACTTCCTATGTCTTGTTGCCAGACCACAAACTAGATTTATTTTTTATTGTTTCTCTGATTATTATATTTCTAAGAAATGCTTGGCCTCCTTTCTGTGCAGAAAATGTCAGTCCATTACCAGAATAACTGGAATTTACAGTTGACTACTGTTAGATGGGGAAGATTGAGGCGAAATTTTGATTGTCAGGGTTTAGGGAAATCAGGAGTTTGACTTTGACAAATTCAATTTAAGATGTATCAGAGATGTTAAGGTGGAATCAACTCAGTGAGTGTCTTTAACATAAAAAACAGACTATAGACAAATACAAATGTTCAGGCACAGATAAGTGCACTGGACAAGCACAGGGAAAACATGATCAAAGAAGGCCTTTCTTAGGAATAGACATGTGAGCAGAAATAAATACATATTATTATGAGCAGAAACAAATGAATACTTATGAATAAAATAAGGGTGCTAGTTACATGAACTACAGTTCAGATAATTCCAGGTGAATAAACAAGTATAAGGTTCAAGGTTAAGAGATGGCTTTGTTTGTATCAAGTCCACCTGCATTGCTTGCATGGAAGAAAAGCTAAAAAGAACAGCGCGAAATCTAGAGTGAGGCTTTGACCATTTTATTCTGAGAGGGTGAGTAGGATGTGGAGGGGAAGGATGGAGCTGTTCCTGCATTTTAAAAATATATTGAGAGAATAAACATGCAAGGGTACAGTAGTCAGACCATATGTAGAAATCAAACTGACTCCATATCTCTTCAGCAACCCCCCAGAGCAGTCAGAACTTGATCAATGACTGCTAACTTTTCTATTGTCTCCCCCTCTCCACTTTCAACTCAGAGCCACTCAGAAGGCCAGACCCTTCAAATAGGAGCTCGCGTCTAGCTGGCTACCTCTAACATCCCCTGCCACGGTCCTCACTGGCCACCTCAATACCTGGCAGCTGGACATCATGATTTTAAAACTCTCTTTTGAGATGTTTGTGCAAAGGGAGCACAGAAAGGGTATACTTCATACAGGATTTTCTGAGGATGAGGAAATGTTAACATTATTTTGTGAAGAGAGGACCTCTTCTAGCACATTCTGATGTTGAGAGTGCAAGACTGCCCCAGAGCAAGTACAAAGATGCAGAAGACAGAGAGCCATCTTCACAGTGAGGAAGAAAATGCAAGATCCAAACAGAGTGTCATCAGTCCATCAGGACAGGTGACAAGGAAGAGATGCCAACCGGCAAATATATGCAATGGTGTTGCGGGAAGGGCCTTCGGTCTGGTTAGCGTCATCAACCTAAAGAAAACTGCTATCAACTGGGAAGAGACCTCAAGAGAAGGACTTGGAGATGGCCCTGAATTGCTTAGACCCTGAATTCACAGATCACTTAGTTGTAACTGAGAATTTCAGCCACAAACAGACTGTAAACTGGAAAGTTAATATTGCTGTAAGCCTCAGGTCTCTCATTTATCAAGTAATTCTAATGATATTGCTACACAGATAAATAAAGCACTTGGAATAATGCCTGGGACACAGCTTGTGCTCCCAATATGCAAACCAACAACAGCAGCAGAAATGATGCAACCTATTCTGAGCCTGGGGTTATGGGTAGAAGAATATAGGATGGAGTCTGATTCCTATGTCTGGTACTCACCTGTGAGGCATCCTGCCTCATGTTTTCTGAAGGAAACAAGTCGATGTGGTAGAAATTGTGCTGGCTTGGCTGCCAACTTCTGTCACTAATTAGCTTAGAAAATTTTGGTTTTGATTTTCTCTACTTTGTACTGATGATGCCACACTGAAGTAATCACAAGAGGTTTCTACTTCATTGATATTTACTAATCTAATCATTGCCCATGTATTGATACAATAGGGATAGATGTTTACATATAGCCAATTCCTGTTAAGAGAACACTTAGGATAGTACCAGGAATGTATTTGTGTTTCAAGATTCGTAGTTGTGTTGCTGGGACTTTTAACAAGTCTCTCTGCTCACAGGCTCTCGCTGCCTTGCTTTGGACCTGGTGTAAGAAAACAGTGAGGGAAGACCCCGGAGATTCTGATGTGAATCTAAATAGAACAGATTCTCAGGAGCAGTCACATGGACTGACACACAGTGGAAACTTAGTAATATTTTAGAATGAATGGGTGCAAATATAAAGATGTCCCAGAGACTGAGAGAGCAGGATGGTCAGATGGATAAAAATAATTTGTTTTCTAGTGACATTGTCAGTTTCATCAGCAATACCAGAAAAAGAACAAAAGAATGCCAAGTGCAATATGTCTCACATTATATTTATTTCCTCATGTTTGAAGATATTCTCCACATTTTTGACTTTCTACCGGATTTTATCATCGGGCTTTCAATTGTTCATGCCCACAACTTCCCAAATGTGATTGGGTAGAAACCTCCTAGCAGTGACTCACCACATGGTAACATTTTATTTTGTTTTGTTTTTATTGCCTACAAGGTAGTTTTGTGTATGTTGTACATGATCCATAAATGACCATGTATTCTATATGTATTTTAAAATAAGTCATATTTTAAAGTATTATCTGACATCCCACAAGTCTTTTGAATAGAACTATGTAAGGTGAAAATATTGAGCAGTGGAGGAGAAAATTTTTGTGTCAGGGAAACATACTAGAAGATTTTCATTGCATCTCAATCCAGTCTAAAAAACAAAATGATATATTGAAGGAAATTCCTAGTTGCTATAGCAACAAGAATAGATTTTTTTCCCTATTTATAGATCATGCATATTAGAGTTGAATACATGTTATATTTCCATTTGTATATATTAAAATTAAAAACACTCTCCAATCAAACTTTTCCCCTTTGCTGCTTCCATAAGGCAAGAGAAAATAAAACTGTTTAAAATTAGAATTAAATGAGCCTTTATAATGTCAAAGAAAAAAGGGAATAAATAGCATTCAGATATTTAGTTTTCACTGGAAACCTTATCCAATATTGTACATCAATTTACCTGTAGGATCTATAAGTGTTGTGAGCCTGAACCCAGCCCACAGCTCTCTCCTATCAGATTCTAATTGTGTAATCCTAAAGAAAGTGAAATCCCTAAGTTCCTGTTTTCAGGTGCCCTATGAGTACAGGTTTCTGGTAAAGGACAATGATTTGGCAATGAGCAGGGAGTTTCTGGACATTTTGTTGACGACATTTCAAGTAAATTCAGCACTTGAGGGTGGAGTCTGAGTTTAAATCCTGGCTTCTGTGCTTAGCTGTACTGTGAGCTTGTGAGTCTGTTTCCTCCCCGGCAAAATTAGATCAACAACTATACTGAATTCAAAATGTTGTAAAGTAGATTAAATGAGATAATGTGCATAAATCTCTCAGCACCACGCATAACGTGCTGCAAGCACTCAACAGACATTGATTAATGTTCACATTATTAAAATGTAGAAAAACTATGGGGTTTCTCCAGGCCAAATTAGTACCTTAATACTAAATCATAAATTTCCAAGTTAATATAATAAATATCTATACATTGCTTATTTTATGGCAAGTTGAAGAAATATCATGAGCAAACATTTGAAGACGAGAAAATGCTAGGCAAAATAGCAGAATTGAACCACCCAATTCTCACTGCTTCTCTTTGGGTCACAAGTAAATGAACATCTAAGATGCAATGTCTTATATGCTCCAAAAGAGTTGTGAACAGCTCAGTCAAGCACAGACTGGTGTGTTGTTCATGGAAGCTGGGGAGTATGGTCTCATCAAGCTTCAAGTCAGCTGCATGTTGAAAATGCCTATGCTGGAAAAGGAGAAGAGAACAGAACTTATACTTCTGGAATTTAGCATCTGTCCTAGTTGGTTATAAGCCACACAGTTATAGTTAGGTTATACTCTTTCAAGCACAGAGTAGAAGTTGAATTTGTCCCCTTAATGGGGAGAAAAAATGTCAACATGGAAAATAAAATCTATTACAAGGCAGATAATATGTGTCTAAAGAGTGGAGGAAACTATGCAGGGAACTCAAAGGTAGAAGTCATCTTCTTTGAATGGAGGAAAGAGATGGCTTTTGAACTAAGGGCTAAAAGACAGGTAGGAGTATTAATTGGCAGAATGGTGTCAAGGAGGTAGACAATGAAGGAAGAGATGAAGAAAACCTTGATCAAGTTCATTGTCCTAAGCTGATTCATCTCCCAATGTGACAGTGAGCACTTACCTATGAATAGAGGTAAGGAATATTACGTACATTAAGTGTTTCAATAAAATGAACTTTTAACAAATCTGCAAAATGTAATTGTTACAATATCCCTACTGATTCATATACCTATCTTTAAGCTTTTTCTATACCTTTGTCTTTTCAAGTCTTTCAAATTGGACATGTTAGGAAGAATAGTTTAAAATAAAGATATTTAACAAATTAAAGAATTTAATACATTCTTTAGCTTTTATCAGATACAGCTTGATATCACCTAGAAATATTTAGGGAGAATTAGATACAGTCGCAAGAAACTGGTGTAAGGAATTTTTTAGTCACATAATCTTGAAGCTAACCTCTTCAATATTATTTTGAGTTTCAATAATGGACCAGGTATACAGAATCCACACAAGTTGAGATCTTTTCTTTATTGGATTGAAATTCATGCACATTTTGAACCCAAAGTGAACTGCATCTAAATCAAGACTTGAAACAAAATGTAGCAACTCTGTGTCAGAGGTTATTGCTGTTTAAGTTTTTGTTTGTCTTTATCAGGCATCGAACAACTATATCTTAAGTGTCTGAGATATTCTTATAAAAAAATACAAAGAGTTTGTTGGATTTCCCATTAGACCAGCATCAGAATTCAGGCATTTCTACAGATACTTATTCTTATAGGAGTTGAATGAACTTGTGTGTGAATCACTTAAATTACACTATGAATCACTTAAATTACAGTGTCTTAGTCTCAAAGCATATAAAAGCAAACTTTATTGTGGACTCTCCATGTCTTAGGAATATATATTATTTGACATCTTTTGAAAAGCACATTCTCTTACTTTCTGTAACTGACCATTACATTTGAATGCTTAAGAACTACAGGGGACAACCAGTCATCCATAATCAACAGAAATTGTGTAGGTTCTCAACACGATGTAAAAGAATATTATCCAAAAATCAGTCTTGTAAAAATGGGAATTTTACTCACTAGAACAAGCACTACTGATAAATCTTTACTTAGAAAAAAAAGGGGTAAAATACAGATGTCATCCTGAGTATATATCTGATGTTTAAAAACATTCTAGACTAAGACAAAGGAAAGACAGACAAGACTCTGTTTTGAAGAGCTTCTCCTCTAAAGGACTGTATGGAATTTAGAAACAAAACACGCCCTTATTATAGAAAACTGTAGCTCATTCTAAAAGAGGCTATGGATTTTTGTATACTTAATCTTCCAGCTGAGGTTAATTATAAAAAATTCTAACTCAGAAAGATCAATTATTTCACAAAATATAAATAAATAAAGTCAAGGTATATTGTAACAAAATATATTTATTATTAAATTAATGAATTAATTGAAACACATATTTGTGAGGACATCATATACATGCACATCAAATCATTCATTTGTATTTGCAAAAGGACATAATAGAAATTTTCACAGCCTAAGATGTAATGTGGTCTCAGGGAGTGTCTGGAATTAGAGTGTTCTTTTATTGTTCCTCCGTTGAAAAGCTAAAACAGGCTGGCCAGGGTTAGGTGAGTGTTGTCTACCTGGGATATGACTGATAAAACCTAGGTCTAGAACTTACAAACTTTTGATCCTCATGAGACAATGATGTGTCCTGATTAATCTACCGGTCTCATCTCACTACCTAGTGATTTCAGCACCCTGCAGGGCAGAAAGCCCTCCCTGTCTATCTTACATTGAACAACTACCGTAATACTATAAGAAAGAATTGAAAGTAGTAGGAAACTGTGGTGGCGGGGAGGGGAGGCGGGTAGATGGGATTGACAGCAGTGGAAATCTGCCAGGAGAAGGGGGAGGCACACCTCATCAACAAGGATACATGCACAATGAATATGGGTATACCTAACCCTGAATTGTACCCCACAATTTTAAAATACAAAAATTTGAAAGTCAAAAAAATTTTAAAAAACCTTATTGTCCAAAGCATTGATTTGAAATTCTTTACTCTGTACGATGAACTTGATTTTACTTTTTTATGCTTATATATGTAGATTAGAGATGACTGCAATTTTTTCTGCTACATCTCTCACTAAGAAGGGATCTTTTTTTTTTTTCTCTATGAGGTGGTGCTGGACTTGTATTTTCTTAGCTAATGTACTGTGGTAGACACAACATTTGGGACCTCCAAGGTCAGGTCATGTGAGCCTTCTACCTCCCCCAGGCCGTCCTCCATGGAGTCCAGCAACACCACAGGAAAGCCCAAAGTGTACACATGGAGATATGTGAGTTAAGAAATCGTAGGAGCATTCCTGACATGAAAGGTGCACAAGGAAGAACGAATAGCTACCAGTTTGACTAAGCTGCCCAGCCCTGTCCCCGCTGAGGGAGCCAAGGCAATTCCCCATTGTGTTTTGCTGGCATTCCAGACCCACAAAACTGTGCTTATAACAAAATAGCTGTGGCTTCATGTCACTGCAATTGGGGAGTGGTTCTAAAATAGATAAACATTATTTACCAGACTATTTCTTCAGTACCTCATGAAAGAAAACATTTATGTATCTCACTACCACTGCACTTATCTGTTTTCTAGCTGTGACTTTTTGTCTCATACACAATTATTATCCCTTCTTGTTCTACTGAAATCCAAACCTCTCCAGACAAAGTTGAGTTTTAAAGACCCCCACAAATATTTATAGAAAATTAATACTGTTTAGTATCAATGAAAAAGTCTTAATTTTTTTAAAAGTCAAATTATCTAACCAAATAAAAAATAACTCATACCAAAAATTGAATTTCTGGTCACAGTCAATTAGAATGTATATATGACTCCAGGCTGCCTCTAATTCTCTTAATCATATTGATTTGTTAGTTGTGAATTTAATTTCTCTTGTCTGTTCTTAAAATTCCTACTTGCTACTCTAATGTGAGTGATCTTGACATACTACTTTTCTTTCCTTGTTTGATAACATTACGTTAAAAGCATAACAGAAGCAGTGCTCTGAGCTCAAGAAACAACAGAGCAGTCATGATCAGAAGTTCTTCTTTTTTTTTCCTGGCAAATATTCATGTTTCTTCAGGTGCAACAGTCATGTAGGGGAGCTACTGGAAAGCATATTTTGAAAGGAAATAGACAAAATTCTTAATTAATAAGAATTAAAACTCTAAATTACTTTATCAATTTAAAGCGCACCATTTGTTTACTTGAACTGGGAATGAAGTTTGATGTGAATGAATGCACCATTGGATTAGCAGGTCAGTTTTATAATAAACTAAATGCTATCAATTTAAAGAAGCTTTAAATAATATTTTAGACTAAAATACCCATGAAGTTTCCAACAGAAATGCCAAACCTCAGCATTTAGGTGTAGCAAGCTTGCCATCTACTGATCAGCAGGATTTTTATTTTTATGTAAAAGGAAATTTTGAATGTGAATGTGACGGCATCTAAAATACTGATATTAATATTTTAAAGCAAAACCATTTAATAAGTAACTTCCTGGTATAAAGCCTTAGGCTGAGCCTTGGGGAAGATATAGAGGTGTATGAAGCTACTACTAGGCTTAGAAATAGTTGCTGTGTGGTAGGGCATGTAAGATGCACACACAAGTTCTTTAATAAAAAGTTGAAGATGTCTTGTACCCAAAAAAAGGTACAAACCAGCCTGCTGACTAGTTCCCCATGATCTCCAGGGCACGGAGCAGTCTGCTCCCCTGTCTCCTAACCTCATCACTCTCTCTCTTTCCAAACCTACAGAACATTCCCAAAGCCCTAGTTCCAGAAGCATGTGTCTTCAGGTGAGAGTGTGTGTAGCTGTTTACTGTTACTATTTTGGGACAGGTACAAAGAAATGTTCTAAGATAGATGATTCTCATGTCAAGAAATAGGTACAAACAAAATATTAAGGTGAGTCAAGGCACAATAGCATTCCTTGGTTTGCTTGTCAGCCACAGTTACACTTGTGTCAACGGAGAGCAGAGCTGAGTGTGAGTCCCTACTGCAGTGGGCCCCTACAAATCATGAAAGCAAGTGAGGAAAATAATCTAGATGTTATGTCTACTCCTAAGAGTATATTTTAAACGGTGAAAGTTCAGATACATGAAAATAGTATGACTGCTAATCAAAGTCTAAAGTACTCCTTAATGAAAATAAATGTTTGGTCATGTATTGATTTAATAACTTTTTTCCCAATATCATAAAAATGATCATCATAACTAACTGCCAGGCAGCAGGACAGACATTATGAACCTATTTCTTATGTACAAAAATGGAATCTGTGAAAATTCCGATGATTGTCCCAAGGTCGGGAAAACTGATATCCTGCCTGTGTTTACGATTCAAGCCAATGCTTTTGCAGACAGATATGCCCAGTTGCGTGCAGGACCAGACACCACCAACAATGGTGCACCATGTGCTAGTTCTCATTTAGTAATGTGCTATTTGTAGTGGGATATATTTAACTGCTTATAAAAACTAAAGGTAAAATGTCTGTGGAATTCGTCATAGGATAAGTCATTATTTGAAAATTAATTCAAAAGGAGAGTTTACTTTTCAAAAGTAATGCTGAACCTCTTTCAAATATGCAGATACTATAGAGATACCAATTCCTTAGGGAAAAATAAGGCATTTTACTTTGGAATAAAGTTACAAGTGAGCAAATACCAGTCTAAGAAGCAAAAAAAAAAAAAAAGATGGCTTATTTTTCTTTGAGAATCACTACATTTAATGTAAAGGTTTTATTTTTGATGATTCTAAAATCATTTTATTTCTAGCCAAGATTTTTTTTGCTGGTTTGTTTATTTATTTATTGAATTTTAGATTCAGGGAATACACATGAATGTTCATTACAAGGACATATTGTGTAGTGGTGGGGATTGGATCTTGGATGAACCATTCCATAGACAGTGAACATTGTGGCCAATAGGTAGTTTCTGAACTCTACCCCCTCCCTCTTTCCCCATTATTGGTGTCCCCAGTATCTATTATTTCCATCTTTGTAACCATTTGGCTCCCACATATGAATGAGAACATGAGGCATTTGGTTTTCTGTTGCTGAATTATTTCAGTTAGGATAAATCTCCAGCTCTAACCATGTTGCTGCAAACGATATTATTTCATTCTTTTTTATGGCTGCATAGTAAGTATTCCATGGTGTACACATACCACATTTTCATTATTCTTGAGAAAAGAGAAGATCATTGGAAAAAAGCTATTGGGTCTTTCCAGAAGTTACTATGGACCTCTTTCTTTGGTTTTATCTTCATTTCTCTTCTCTTGTCCAACAAATTGTTTCTAAGCCTTAACTCTCAATCAACAGGCTAAAAGAACACCAATAAAAAGCACTCAATCACTTCCTTTATTTAAAACCCTCTGTGCTTTGGTTTTCTCACCTGCAAAATGGGATGACAAGTGGACAAGTCAGGTGATCAGTATAAGCTGATGCTGAGAATCACGTTCAATACACGTATTAAGGGATTTATTACTGTTATCATTATGAATACTTCTATTTTTGTGCTTCATCTCAATTTTCTCTTTTTTGAAATTCTCATTCCCTAGGGCTGAAATAATTTAATTATTCTTATAATGATTATCTCTTTGACTTGATAAAATCTAGGACACAAGGAAATATATTTCACATGATACAAGGTAAGGTGTTAACACAGGTAGGTGAAAATCAAAAGAGGATAGAAGCCCCCCAGGGTACTAGCAAGACCTTTTCCTAGTCCAGTCAGGCTATTGAAACAGTATGCCACAGACTCGGAGGTTTCTCACGGTTCTGGGAGCTGGAAGGCCAAGTTCAAAGTTCACAAATGAAGTATTCTTTGTGTTCTCATGAGGTGGAAGGGGTGAGGGAGCTCCCTGGGGTCTCATGAATCTCACCATGAGGGTTCATCCCTGATGATCTAATTACTTCCCAAAGACTCAACTTCTGATAATGTCCCATTAGGGGGTTAGGATTTCACCATATGAGTTTCAGAGGATTCACACATTCAGAATATAGTAGACATGCTTAGTGGATTTCCAAAAAGTGTTTCTTAAAAAAGCGGAACAAACTTGTATGGCTTGAAAGTACATTTTCAACACCAACTACTAAGTCACTGGCTTAGTTTCAAATGTAAGAAAAAAAATTGTAAGAACATTGAATCTAGTAAGTTTGGACATGTCAGAAAGTAAGACAAAAACCTGGTCCCAGCTCTGCCATGGCAGGCTGATGTGGCCATCAGCAGTTCAACTAGCTTTTCTGGGCCTCTGCTCCCTGCATGAAAAAATCAAGGACTGATATGATGGTGTGGATTTGCTGCCAAATAAAGCCTATCAATATTGATACAATTCATTTTTAAGATGCATTCATTATTCTAAAAAAAAGTTTATCATTTAAAATGTTGAATCTGTTCTATCATGATGAAGAAAAAAATCTAAAAATCCATTTTAAAAATGATTTTGTGAACATTTTGACCTCTTTCCATCTCCATATGGTCATACCTGCCAGTCAGCCAGTCCCCAGATTGAAGCAGCAGCACATTATTAACCCAATGGTGTTGACTTTCTATTCTCAATTCGTTGATTAATTTACCCAATGAATAAATATTAGAAGATGTCCTCACGGGGAGCTGTTAATGTATTTTTTTAAAGTTTTCACTCTGTTTGCTTTTACTCTTTTCCTCAGAAGTTTTTGTGTCTTTCAGCACATGGTGTTCTCCAAAGTTCCCTGAGAATAAGGCGTTAGCACACCCAAAGTGAATATGTTTTCAGGGCAAATGATAGGGCTTACTAGAATCTCTTTCTATGTAAACACATGACCACCTCAGGATGGAACAAAAAGATATGCCTGAGCCGAGTCATGGTATAGAGTCTAGTCCTACACGGCAGTCTTCTGAGGGTCACCACTTTTTAGAATCTTGCTTTTCTTATAATCCCTTTATCTAATGCTAAAATATATTGCAAATTTTTATTAAACTTTCTTAAAAGTAACAGATACCAGAAGGTTTTTCGTTTAAAAAAATGTTATTTCTGCCTCTCAGTCTTTCCCTGTCCTCTGACTCTCTATCTCTGTCTCTCTCCCTCCATCTCTCTTTTTTCTCTCTCTCCCTCTCTCTGTTTCTTTCTTTTTCCTCCTCTTCTCCCTCTCTGTCTTTAATCAACTCAGTAAGTCAAAGCAATCAAATCATGTATTCATATAGATAACTGGTTCTCTGTTTATGAGTGACAAGATATTATGAAGCACTGAATACCAGTCTCTCCCCACCTGACTCTCAACTGGGAAGGTAAGGTCTCTTGTAGTTTCCTCCAAGCACTGCATCCTAAGGAGAAATGGTCAAAGTGGGACTTCTGTCTTGGCTGGATGGAGAAGGAGCCCTTCTAATGAAACTGTGTTGGTAAATCCTCCCCAGTGTTGTCTGAATGTCATACGCCATCCACACCAGCTTAGCTTGTGATTAAGTTCCTCGTGTGCCTCCTATGCAGGAATAATCAGCAAATTTTCTCATATGATTTGCTTCTTTGAAAATACACAGGTTTAGGGAGTCCATCCCCTTCCAAAGGTGTCAGCCTGGAAACCCCCTTCTGTGAGATGCCCACTAAGTTTTCCTACCAGATTTCTGTAGGGGATGATGACGATCATGCTGATAATACTGGTAATAATTTTTCATTGATTTGTAGCAAGTTTTTAAACATTCTGGGTTCATGACCACTTTGGATTCTATTTGCTGCAGTTGTCCTAACGTTGTTTACTTTGTTATTCTCATTATTAGTTTTAATGTGTTCTAGATTTTTTTTCTTAAATGCTGTCTAGTAATTAAAACTGAAGTCATCCACTGCTTGACACTGAGAGTTTCAGGATAAGACCACGGACTGGTGGTGCCCGAGAGTGGCCATTGTCTGATTTCTTTCCAAAGTGCTGGCAGAGAAAGACAGTGGACAGTCCAGTCAGAGGGCTAGCCATGCCTGGCAGGGGTGGAGCAATCTGAGAGGCAGCTCATTCTACACTACTTGGAACACAGCTGGAAGCCAGAGGGAATTGCCCAATGGCCAAGCCTCACAGTCAAGGCAAGACAGAAACACATCTTTGACATGCTGAGATAGCGATGCAAATTCCTGCTCCACAGAATATTGTTCCTGTGAATTGAATATTTAATAAACTTGCTGGATCCTTTATTCTGTTTAAAAATGCATATGAAAATAAATAAGATAATTGATTTAACTTGTCACAGTTTCTAGCATACACAGTCCCATCATGCACAGGGTAGAGGTATGGGGATGTGCAGGAATGTGACAGACAGTGAAAAAAGATCAGAAAAGAAGAATATAAAGGAACATAATGGAAATTGAAATAAAGTTGGCATAATATTGAAGTATTTCTTCAGGTTCAAAAATCATTTCTTTGAGCTCTTAAATTATGACAATAACATATTTATGGCATAAAAGGTGTGCTAATCTTTGGCATGAAAATAAATCTTCCTAACAGTTCTGTGGTGAGAATAGAATGTTAACCCCATTTTACCTGGGAATCTAGGATGCATGGAAATGGAGAAGTGCTTCAATTTACAGGGTCAGCCCTGGCTTTGCTAGCATGAAATATATATATACTGGTTCTAACTTTTAAAAATTTAGTCTGTTAAAAACATTCCATGACACATTTTACTTCAGATATAAAGACTGATTTGCCCAGTAGCCAAGATGTAAAAACAACCTGAAGTATATTGAAGGATGAAGAGACAAAAAAAAAATGTGTAGGTACATACATGCAATGAAACATTGTTAAACCTTTTAAAAAGAAGGAAATCCTCCCATTTGGGTATGACCTGGAGGATGCAATGTTCAGAGAAATGAACCAGGCACAGAAAGACACACATGCATGATCTCACTTCTCTGTGTAACCTAAGAGCCCATGGGTTCAAGAACAGCTGGGGCAATCTGATGAGACCTCATCTCTCTACAATAAAAAATTACCCGAGTGTGGTAGTGTGCGCCTGTAGTTCCAGCTACTTGGAAAGCTGAGGCAGAAGGATCACCGGAGCCCAGCAGGTCGATGCTGGGGAGGCCGTGAGTGTGCCACTATACTCCAGTCTGGGCGATGGAGTGAGATTCCAACGCAAACCAAACCAAAACAAAGCAAAACAATATTGTCTAACTCAAAGAAACGGAGAACAGAATGGTGGCTACCAGAGGCTGGGGCAGGGGCTATGGTGAGATGGTGTTTAGTGGGTGCAGAATCTCAGTTTTGCAAGATGAGTAAGTTCTAGAAATCTGCTGTGAACTTAAGGCAAACTTTGTGCTCTGAAGAATGAGGGCAGATTTGTTAACTAAATTTTTTAAAAGGTGAATTTAATCCCCCAAAGTCACATTTTCAAATAAAATTAATTCTGGAAAAGCATTGAGTTTCCATTATTTTCTGTTCCAGCAAGAGATGAAACACAAAAGAGGAGGAGCGGTTACAAGTATGCAGTCAGCCCCGGGTTGCAGCCCCCAGTGAGACCAGGCTCTTGGTGCAGTGATCAGAGCCTCTTCTGCGCTCTGTCAGGCCCGTTGCTGACTGATGAGTTGTGGAAGCAGAAGGTTCCGGAGGTCAGGAAATACTCGCCTTCTGGGTCCTCTGCTCACGTGTTCTTTCCCTCTAGCCAAATTTAGGACTCACCACTGGTCCCTTACCTTTCCCATCCTCCCTATTTTTCTCAAGCTTCTTCCCATCCTAACTCTCCCTTTCCCCTGTGCCTGTGTAAAGATGTCCTTTCCCCAACAACTCTCTCAGCTTCTCTGTTGGATTCTCTGGAGTCCCAGCCCACCACCAAAAGCCAAGCTCTCCAGCCTGAAGCAGGGTCCCACTCAGGGACCCTGAACTCCAGGCTGGTTCTCACCCTGGCAGTCAGGTGCCTGGCTAGTCTGTGGGCTCCACATGGAGGGGGATCCTGGCAGGTGAGAGGTAGGATAAGCCAACTGTGTTCTTACTGCAAGGCCCTGTCTCATCACCTCCTCCCCAGCACCCTTGCCTCTTCAGTGTCCTCATCACAGATCCATCCCCTAGAAGTGGACAGAGAAAGGAGATCTGGGTGCAAGATGTGACTCTCCTGTGAGAGGAGTAGGACCAGGCAGGAGGTGTTGTGCCCAGGCTGGTCAAAGCCTCAGGGACCCCTCTGGAAGCCCTGGAGGAAATGTTATGGAACCCCAATTCAAGCTCATGTTTCAGAGGCACTGCTGGCGCCAAACGCTGACGCCAGGTGCTTGGAGACAGAGAAAAGATTACTGGATTTGGCTGCAGGGAGAGGGCGGGAGAGATTGCTCAAATCTGCCCAAGCAGAAAGAAGCAGCAGGGGCTTTATGCAACTGGAGAGTAGGGGAGTTTCAGGGAACTACGGAGAAAATCAGTGTTTCTTCAGGCTCAGGTAATACCTTGAGCAACCAGACTTCTAAGCATCAGCAGCTGGTTGCAATGTCCTTAAAGGCATTCAAACTGCCAGCAAAATTACTTCATGACCCTAAAGTTACCTCCTCCTGCTTGACAAAGAATCAGTACATCAGCAGTCTATTGTATTGTGGGAACAAGGGATGTTGGCTTATGTGCAAAGCAAGCAAAGGTATAATCAGAATTTTCATTATTTCAGTCCCTAAAAATGCTGGGGTACTGAAATCTCAAGGGACCCTGTTACAAAATTCCAGTCCATCAGATCACCTCAGGATGGGCCAGCACTGCAATCTCCACCAGGTATGGACTGCTGTGGGATTGGGTGACTTTGCACAAGATGACTCTGAAGCTAGGACCAACCCCACGAGCTGAGAGCCCAGGCTTTCTGCTAAAGGGACCCCCACTCAAGGAGCAGCCTTCTCTGTCAGGGGATCTGGGCAGCATGTGTTGTCTTCCTGTCTCCTGCACACTTGTGTGACATGTTTCTCACTTCTAAATTGATCTTACTAAATTGATCTTAGTTTTGATTATTTCTTTTTTTTTTTTTTGAGTTGGAGTCTCACTCTGTCGCCCAGACTGGAGTGCAGTGGCCGCTCCCAGCCATCGTAGCCTCGACCTGCTGGGCTCCAGGGATCCTTCTGCCTCAGCCTTCCAAGTAGCTGGAACTACAGGCGCATGCTACCACACCCAGCTAATAATTTTTTGATTTATTGTATAGATGAGGTCTCGCCAAGTTGCCCAGGCGAGTCTCGAACCCGCAGGCTCAGGCAATCCACTCACCTCAGCCTCCCAAAGGCATGGGATTATAGGTACAGGCTTGTTTCTCTGAGTAGAAATTAAGTTCTTTGGAGGCAGCAGCAATGTATCTAATATATCTTTTAATCACAGAAGAACTTAGTGCAATGACTTGCATATAATAAAGTCCAAAGGGTTAATTTTTTGCTATGTGCTCAGGATGTACTATGAGGCTCTTAAGCTTATTATCTTATTTAGTCCTTATACAATCTTAATTGTTAGGTGTATGTTCTTCAGATGTCACAGGTAAGGATGTGAAAGCCCAGGTGTTTAGGACACGTGCCCTTGTGGCAAAGTCAATAAATGCTCAAGCAGATTTTGAATTGAAATCTTTCTGACTTCAGGGCACATACTCTTAACTGTTTTCATTGAATGAATGAAGGAATGGAATATAAAGATTCTATTTTCATTTCAAATAGATGGTAATAGAAAGCTCATGTAGATGCAAATGTTTAAAAATTATTTATTCTAATATTCTGTCAATATGGTCCCAGATTTTAACAAATGTTCACATGTGTATATCTGAGTGTATCATTAAATTTGGTTCATGTGAATACATGTAGATATAGTTAACCTTGATGTCTGAAATCTCGGAATTATGAAATATTTAAGTCAAATACAATGATCAGTGTGGTTGGAAGAAACCTATCCTTTATATTTAAAACATCTCCTACTGAATACTTAGTGACAAATAATTCACACTGAAAGATGCTCCACTTTGAATTATGCCAACCATCTTAAATAAATAAGGAAAGAGTTGACATACCTGATTATAAATCCAAGCAATAGCATATGTTTTCTTTCTGTACAGTGAAAATATGTGAGAGAAACAGCAGGTCTTTTTCCATGCTAGTCAGTTACTCAAGTAAAATATTACTCAACTCCTTCAGAGAAATTATTTAGCAAATGCAAAGTTTTCCAGTTCATGAGAGACTGAAAGTAGTTTTGAAAATTGAAGTTAATTATTGAAATTATATTAGCAATTACAAAAGAGAGTTGGTTGTGTATGTATATGATTGTGTGTTTTTAAGTAATGTTACTTTATTAGACTTTATTTGAAGTAGTTTGAATGTGATCTCTTCTTATTAACATTTCAAATGTAGAGTTAATAATATTTTGAATTCCATATACCCATTATCCAATTTGAACAATCATTAACTCATGGCCAATTCTTTTTTATCTAAAACCCTACCCATTGTGTGTCTCTTCCCATTAATTATTATTTGAAGAAAAATTTAAACAGTGCAATTTTAAATATGTAATTTTTTCATATGAAATTTTGTATAATATCTATAATGTTAGAATTATTTAAAAACAAAATGCTATGATGTAAACATAACAATATTTTCTTAATAGTGTTAGATATCCATTAACTTTCCAAACTATCTCTTGTAACATTGTTTTTAATGATTTACTTGTTTCCTTGTGGAGCAGAACAAGACTGCTTCCTTGTCACTGTTGAGGTTTCTCTCCTAGTTCACTGATGAGTCTTCCTCTCTGGCATGTTTGTCCTGGGAAATCTCCTTCAGTCTAGACTTTTTAGGTTGGTCTCCACTGGCATTGTTGACCAGCTTCTCCATCCATTCTTTCCTTTAAAATGCTAGCTAGATCTAGAAGCTTGAAGAGATTCAGCATTTTATTATTTCAGCAATAATATTTTATAGGGGATAGCGGCCTTCAGGAGCCAAGTCATGTCCCATTGTCCTTCCTTTTTTGACTTTTAGCACTTGTTATCATTACCTAGATCCATTATTTTATGAAATGTTTCAATATCATGATATTCTAATTTATAATTCTTTTTTTAGATGTCTTAATTGAATATTTCTGTAGAGAAACTTCTCGTTTGTAGTGTATTAACTGATGCCTCTTAAATGATATAGCTATGTCTCAATCCCAGGAAACTCTGAGAATGGCCTTATTGAAAAAGAAGTCTTTGCAGAAATAATTAAGTGAAGGATCTTGGTATGAAATCATCCTGGATTATCTGTCTGGGCCTTAAAGTCAATGACAAGTGATCATATAAGAGACACACAAATGATAGACAGAGGAAGAAGAGGAAAAAGTCATGTGAAGACAGAGGCAGAGGTGGGAGTGATGTGGCCATTAGCTGAGAAATTCAGGGAGCCTGTAAGGCTAGAAAAGACAGGAAGGATTCTCCACTGAAATTTTTAACGGAAATGTGACCTCCCAGCAGACACTTTAATTTTGGACTTTCCAGTCTTTGAAGCTTTGAAAGAATACATTTCTTTTGTTTCGGGTCACCCCATTTTAGTTCTTTGCTATAGTAGCCACAGAAAACATACAACACATCATTTGGTTAAACTGAGATTCTACTTACATATGAAAATCAGAGTAAATGTCTTATTTACCTCTAATGTTTTTAAAAACAATAATTAGAATTTCAATATCATTCACAGGTAACAAATTAGACTTCCTTTTGTTTTCCTTATCCTGGAAAACACTTTAACTAATGATTTAGGCATATTTAGTGTGTGTAAAGCTTTTATCTGTTCTCAGATAGTCTCACTGGTGGCTACTGAGAGCCCACAAAGTGTCTTCTGAAGTCATTTGACAAGAACCTGACACCTTGGATAGTATCCTTGTTTCTTGATAGGATGTGCTAAGCTCATTTTGTGTCTTTTAACCTCACATCTGTAATCATCCATTTCTCCTTCAATATACATGGAAAGTTAATTAATAATAAAACAATATGGCACATCTTATGTTGACTCCAGTAATAATTTTACTAATATCTATTTGCTGAAAAATTTCCAAATCTGTCAATTTCATTTTTTATACATTTATTGATTATTTATTTATATTTTTACACTTTAATTGAGGTATAATTGACAAACAAAATAGTATAAATTTAGGTTGTACAGCATGGTGATTGATTCGAATATCCGCTATGGAATGATTACCACAATCAAGCTAATAACAAACACATCTTTCACTGCCCATAATTTTTGTTGTCATTTTTGCTTTGTTTTTCTTTGATTTTGGTGGTGAGGACACTTAGGTCTTCTCTCCAAAATAATTTCAAGTAAACAATACAATATTGTCAACTATTCACATCCATTTTTAACCAAGTAATGTACCCAGAATATACTTTCATTCTGTGTGTAGTCTTACCTGATTCTTCGATTCATCTCATTTTTATATTTAAAAATGATAAAATTAGATGCTCAACTACACAGCAAGGAAGCTGATTGCACACAAATTTTGTAATAAAAATAAAGTCTAATAGATCACCATAAAAATTTTGTAATGATGATCATGTAGATAATATAATCATCATGTATGAAAATGCTACAGTTCTTTGAAACCACACAAGTTGAACTAACCCATGGGTTGCAAAGAAAATCACAATGTCATTGCCAAATGGTTTTAAAAAAAAAGAGCAAGGCACATACTATACGTAAAAAAGTCTTTGGGGCAGCCAAGGCATTGCTCAGAAATAATGAATAGTCATAAAGGCATTAGCCTCAGATGCAAGCATAAAAGACAGAAGAGATACAACTGCAAGTAATGACTTTGTAAAGACTATTAACAGAGCTCAGAATTTTCTGAAATGTCAGGAGGTTTTTCAGTGAATCTCTTTTTTCGGTCTGAGTTCAATTTCTGATACCACATGACATTGAGTCCTCATGTCTTCTTAATATTCCCTGGATGGTGGTAATTTTTCATCCCTTTGTTGAGTCTCACAGTCTTGATGGTTCTGAGATGTTTCATGCCCTTTGTATTTATTTTACACCCTCTTCTTCCTCATCACATATCATAGCATATTGGGGTGTCCTGTAGCCACGTGAACTGCTAGGGATGCTGACCCTTGTTGCTTGGCCAAGGCAGTGTCTGCAGGTGACCGCACTTGAAACTGCTGTTTTTGCACTTCATACACTGTTCTTTGAAGGTGATCCACCAAGCCATTCTGTCCCATTGGAAGAAGGAAGAGTATATACGCTCTTTCAATAAGGCAGATTTATCTTTTCTCCTCCAAGTATTTATTTATTCATTTAAAAAATTTTAACAGTATGGATTCGTGTACATTTAATTTATAATTTGGGTTGTATTCTAATACCATATTATTGATTCTATGTCTCCAGTTGTTCCAGCTTTTGTCACTGGAAGGTCTTTCAGGTTGATTCATGGTCCCTTTGATAGGTACCCTACTTTCTTATTTTCTGATACTACAAGATGCCCCTGCCTTGTTTGTAATTTCCAGGCCCAGGACATACCCAGACCTCAAAAAGGACCTGGTTCCCTTTCTGGGCTAATAGTATTTAGAAAGTAAGATCTGAGAGCTGGGTGTAGTCACTTCTCTTGGAATATCATTGCTCCTTGGTCCGCCACTGTTTTTACGTCATGTCTACAACATACCTGCAATTAACAAACATTCTACCCCAGGTGCATGTGCATATACTACTCTCACCTTATTTTTTAAAATATATATCTATGCTCAGATTAGCAAGAATTCATGCTCATGGTTCTGGCTCTAATCTATGATCCCAGCCACTTATTTTTTCTTTCCTTCTTGCTTATCTGTGACTTCCCTTTCTGACAGTGGTAGGGAACCTCGTTCCATCCACTCACTTTTTTGTTAATTCTCAGAAAGCTATAAAGCAACAATGGCTTTTAAAAAGTGTGTGAGGGTTGACCACATTGCATTGATTTAGTGATTATTAATTTATTTGTACTTTATATATTTTCTTGAATCAATTTGGATGATTAAGATTTTCTAGAATATTGACAATATTATCCATTTATCACATTTATTCAACTACTGTTGTAAATAATACATGCATATATACATAAATTACACAGGAGATAGTCTAATAATATGTTATTAAACTAATAATAATTTTATAAAATATAAAGGCAGTTGAAACAACAAACACCTACTTTTACCACTAATCATATAATTAACCCCTATCATTTTGCATTACCATAGGAAAAATAACACAGCATTAGCAGCTAAAAATACACCCAATCAGTAGCTCATGGTTCTGTAAGTCAGAAGTATGGGGTTGGGCTGGGTCTGTGTTGAGAGTATTCAAAGGTCCCATCCATGTGTCCGAAGAGCTGAGCTCTTGTCTGGAGCCTCTGGTGAACAGACTGCCTAAGCTCAGTTAGGGTGTTGACTGAATTCATTTTCTGGATCTTAGAACTGAGTTTCCCATTTCCCTGTTGATTATCACTGGGTACCCACTGGGCTCATGTTCTTTCTCACCAGGCCTCTGCATCTTCAAGTCAGCAAGGGTATGTTGAGTCTCCCTCGTATCTCAAACCCTTATTATGTCTCTCCTCCACCTGTGGCAGAAAACCCTCTGCTTCTGGAGGCTCACCTTATTGGGCCATGCCCGACTGCATAATGGCCATATTCTAAGGCCGAAAACTTAGGGCTTTGGTTACATCTGCAAAACGTCTTCACCTCAGCACTTAGACTAGTGCCAATTGAATGGCCAGAGGGCAGTGTTCTTGGGAGGACAGAGGTTGCTTCCACCTAGCACAGCCTTCCCCCAAAAAGAGAGGGGGAAGGGGACCTTTTCAATGTTGTTTTATTTTGTCAGGTTTTACTCAATAACCTAGCTTTTCAAATTTTAAGAAATTAATATCAAAAGGAGAAAAATTTCTCAGATCATGTTTGAGGAAATTATTATTTTCATACCAAAACTGGACAAGCAAAGAACAAGTGAAGGTGATTATAGGCATTTTAAAAAGGATATATTTTTGAATATAATGCAGGTGACATGAATTTGATGTTGTTTTAAAAATACACCATGGCTGGTCTCAGTGGCTCAGGCTGTCATCCCAGCACTTTGGGAGACTGAGGCGAGTGGATTGCCCGAGTCCATGGGTTTGAGACCCACCCGGGCAACTTGGTGAGTCTTCGTCTCTATAATAAATAAAAAATTAGCTGAACGTGGTAGCACATGCCTGTAGTTCCGGCTACTTGGAAGGCTGAGGCGGAAGGATCGCTGGAGCCCAGCAAGTAGAGGCTGCGGTGACCGGGAGCGTGCCACCGCATTCCAGTCTGGGCGACAGAGTGAGACTTCAACTCAAATAAATAAATAAACAAATAAATAAATAAAAATACACCATGGACAACTAGGATTTATATCAAGAATGCGAAAGTGATTCAACATCAGAATACCTGTCAACATAATTCACCAAATAATTTATTAACCGATAATAGCCATATGATCATTTCTCTAGAAGCAAAAGATAATTCAATAATATTCAGAAGTTATTTATGATAATAAAAAATATTTCTAGACTATGAATGCCAGAGGGTTTTTCAACATGATAAAGAAAATCAACAAAGACATTACATTTAAAAAGAAATCAAGAAGGTCACCATCACTCGTCTGCTCAGTGTGACATAAGAGATCCTTATTAATGGGGAAAAAGCTTAAGAATGGACAAAGAAAATACGATGTTACCATTATTTATGAAAGGTATTATCGCATACTCAGAAAGCACAATAAAATCTCCATTTCAGAATATGTAGGTGATCTTGTTCTACTGACCTGTGAGTATTAATGGAGATATAAGCATATATTTCTCTGTCGATTTAAATGTTTATTATTTTTGTATAGCATGTATTTATTGTGTATATATCTATATATATATATATACTGAGAAAAAGACAGTATATATTCATTATATATAAGAAATAATATGTTATATAAAATTATATGTGCATGTATTATATATTTATACATATATATTTAAAATACACCAGTTTTATTGGAAGAAGGTAAATTCAGGGGACTGTTGGTGTTGCTCTCAGTTCTGAAGAATGAATCATAATTCTAAAAGCTGGAAATATGGCATCAGTGGCCACACGTAACAATACAGAGAACATAAACCTAATGGGTCCCACTAAACAAAACAGTATACTAGAATACAAAGTCTTTAAAGGATTCTACAAATTAAACTAAAATAGAGTTAAAGCATAGTGAAGAAAACAATTTTTATGGAGGCATTAAGCAACATGACATTTGAGGTACAGGAAGAGTCCAGGAGACTCAGAATCAAGAAATTGGAATTAAGAATTGGAATTAAAAACAAATAACTAAGAGCTGGAATTTAGAAAGGATGTGGCAGGCAGGAGAGTGCACCCATTCTATAGAGGAAAGCTGTGAATTCCCAGGCTCCAAATAGATACAGTGATACCTTACCAGAGTGAGTAAAGACCAAATGGTGTCAGGCACTGTGACAATGGCTGACTGCTGAGAAAGATGTTGACAATATTTGGGAAGACAAAGGGAACATTTTTGTGGAATAGTTTACTTGGATGCTAGCAATTTGGATTTTTTGTCTTGTGTTCTGCTTGGTCTTTGATGGGTGGTCATAGTATCCTAAATGGAAGACATAACATTTCACCCCAACAATAACCAAATTAAAAATGCAACAGAGAAAATATATCATCAACATTAGCAACACAATAATAAATACCTAAAATAAATCAGTGCTAAAACATGATGAATAAAATTCTAAAACTATATTATAAAGAAATACAAATAATTGTTTATAAGTGAGAAGATTCAAAACCAAGAAGAAAGAAATTTCAACAAAATTAATTCATAAAATTAATTCAAGTCCAGTTTCCAGTGAGGAAATTTATGAACTTTGAAGAGCTTATTTTAAAATACGTGTAGAAATCCAAAAGGCTAACTGTAGCCCAAATAATTTCCTAAGACTGTGTAGTAAAGTACACTTTCCAGGTGTCAAGTTTCATCATTTTGCTGAAATAATTAAAACCAAAAGTGAACATGACAGCCTGAGTTTCAATCCTCCCTCTGCTACTTACTAGCTGTAGGACCTCGGGAATGTTTTATATTCTGCCTGCCTGTTTTCTCATTTATATCATGGGAGTTACAACCTCATGACATTCCAGAGTCCTAGAGGGTAGCCAGAATTAGCACAACCACTGGAACAGAGTCTTCCTTAGTATATTTTTACCACTTGTAAAAGTTTGAGTAAATCATTTACTTTCTGTAGACCTCAGTTTCCTCTTGAAATTGGAATACCAATGCCAATACTTCTTTCTGTTCTTTCTCCTTTTTTTCTTTTTGTTTGGAGATGGCATATATGAAAGCATTAAGCATAGTCTTTGGAACTTAAGAAATTTTCAAATTTATCTTTTTAAAACTTTTTTCCCTTTTTTAATAAAATGATATTAAACAGTCGTTCCACCATGCTCAATATCCAGTGAATTCCAGTATGAGAAGGTGTTAAGTCCTCACTAATCCTGTAGAATTTTCTCTCACCTTTGACTTAACATCTTTCTTAACCTCTGAGTTTGACATGTTTTCCAGTTGCCTTTTTTTTTATAAACCCAGTCCAGTCACAGAGAAATGTTTGCTTTCTTTGTCACATTGTAGCTAAAGTACAGAAAGAAGCATAAGAAATACCAAAGTCAATAAAACATTTTAAACTCACTTCACACTAAACAAGTTAAGAAAGTGCAAGACTCTAATAAAATACATGCTAATCTATGTAAATTTTTCTACAGCACTAGTGTACACTCAGATGTCAACATAGGGAGCAAAATGAAATTGTTCACTATTATAAATAGTATATGTATTATGTCAATTAAAGAGATGATATTTCTGGCATTTATGAATTGTAACAACTCAATTGAGAAGGTTGAAGCTTGTTCATTGTAAGATTCTAGAAGGTACCATCTACACTTGAATATTTATTCTAACAACTTTCTGACAGTTGCAGTGAAGTGTTTCAGGAAAAGTTAAGGGGTTGCTTTTTTTTTTTTTTTTTTTGAGTTGGAGTCTCACTCTGTCGCCCAGACTGGAGTGCAGTGGCACAGTCCTGGCCACCACAGCCTCGACCTGCTGGTCTCTGGCCATCCTCCTGCCTCAGCCTTCCAAGTAGCTGGAACTACAGGCACGCTACCACACCGGCTAGGGGGTTGCTTTTTCAATTTCACACAAAGGTGATGTTTCATAGAGAAGTGTAAAACAGAGACTTTGAATCCTTTGAATACCTCTTTGTCTACCCACACCTGCCCCCGCCCCACACACACATTTTACTTCTTCCATCAACATCTTACCAACCACTCACTGGGCTTTACCCAACTATGCTCCGAGTCCCTGGATACTGTTGTTGGTTCTGATACCGTTGGTTGATTCGGGGCATCTGAGTAAAGCTATCTCTTTCAGAACTTCTTCTTTAGGAATTTAGAATTAGAATTTATGACAAATTTCTCAGTGTCATTCAAACTCAACACTTTTGGAGTCAGACTTCTGTTTTTTGTTGGGCACAAAAGGTATAAAGCAGGGAACTAACAAGATTTTTCCTGAGGGAGAAAGAGTGCCCACCTCAGCATGAGCTTGAGGTGACAGGTAACTTTCCTGGGTTTAAACCTTACTGCAGCCTGGCAGGTTTCTGATGGAGAGATGTCTCAAATGACTCAAGGGTTTTCAGAATATAACTGTCTTAAAAAGTTTTAATGGAAAAAGTAGAAATCTGCCTATGCTATGAAAGTTCCTAGTGTTTGAAGGGTCCGAGGGACCATGGCAGGCACCATACGAGAGCCCTGGGTAATGGGAATTGCTACCTGGGATGACTGGGAAGGAGGAGGGACCACAGCAGAGGAGGTTGGTGCAGGGTCATCTTCCTCCTGTCCCAACAGCTACCAAAGGCTTTCCACAGGCTGCCTCAATTAGTCTTTACAAAGTTCATGTTGACCTCACCGAGTCTGTTGTTATAGGACTCAAGTCTGACATTAGGGTTATCTCCTGTGATCCCATGAAAGTCTTAGTTTCTCTTCAGCTCTGAATTATTTTCTTTGGATTTTAGTACTTGCTTAGTTGGTTGACACTGCATTTTTTTTCACCTTTTCTTTCTTTCTTTCTTCTTTATGTTATTGCAGCAAGAACTTAATATGAGATCTACCCTTCCAATAAGTATTTAAGTGCAATAGTCCGGTACTGTTGACTATAAGAGTTATGTTGAACAGCAGATCTTTAGAACTCACTCATCTTGCCTGATGAAACTTGATGATTAGTAACTTACCACTTTCCCCTTCCCAAGTTCCTGGAAACCACCACTCCACTCTTTCTATCTTTGAATTTGACTATTTTATATACCCTCATATAAGTGGAACTGTGTAGTATTGGTCCTTCTGTGACCAGCTTATTTCACTTAATACAATGTCCTCAAGGTTCATTCATGTTGTCTCATATTACCAAATGTCTTTACTTTCTAATGTGGAAAAATGGCATATATATGTATGTGTGTATAAGTGTGTGTGTGTGTGTGTGTGTGTGTGTGTGTGTACACACACACAGTATGGCATATATGTGTGTGTATAAATATCCACGCACACGCATATATGCCATACTGTCTTTTATCTGTTTACTCATCCAGGCCATTTAGGTTGTCACCACAACTTGGCCTTCGTAAATAGTGCTGCTATGAACATGGGGGTGCTAATATCTCTTGGAAATCTTGATTTCAGTTCTTTTGAATACCCACTCAGAAGTGGAATTGTTGGACCATATGTTAGTGCCATTTTTAACTTTGTGAAGAATCTACGTAATGTTTTTTATATCAACTGCACCATTTTGCAGTGCACCAACACCATATGAGTGTTCTGACTTCTCAACATGTTCGTTATCACTTTTGTCTCTTTGATGCTAGTCATTTTAACAGGTGTGAGCTGATACTTCATGGTAGTTTTGATGTGCATTTCCCTGATTAGTGAAAACAAGCTTCTTTTTATATATCTATTGTCCATTTACGTGTCTTCTTTTGTGAGATATCTTTTCAAATCTTTGACCAGTTTCTAGCTGGATTTTTAGTGTTTTAGTTATTGAGTTGTAGGAGTTGCTTGTATGCTTTGGAAGTTAATGCCTAAGCTGATATATGGTTTTCAAATATTTTATCCCACTCTGTAGGTGGCCTTTTCACTCTGTTGATTGTTTCCTTTGCTGTGCATAAGCTTTTCAGTTTGATGTAGTCCCACTTGTTTATTTTTGCTTTTGTTGTCTATGCTTTTGTTGTCATAGCTAAGAAATAATTGACGAGACCAATGTCATGAAGTTTTTTCTTTATGTTTTCTTTGGGTATTTTTACTGTTTCAGGTCTGAGACTTATGTGTTTAAATCAATTTGAGTTGATTTTGTGTGTGGTGTAAAATAGAGGCCAAATTTCATTCTTCTGCATGTGGATATACGGTTTCACCAGCACTATTTATTGACGAGTCAGTCTTTTTCCCATTGAGTATTCTTGACATCCTTGAGGAATATCAGTTGACCCTATATGTGTGGGTTTACTTCTTGTCTCTCTAGTCTGTTAGGAACATCAGAAATGCAGTTAGAATGAACATTGATGATTCTTCTTAAGAACTTCATACATTTCAAGAGCAAAGTTATTTTTTCTTTTAACAAAAATATATTGAGCTATTTTATATGGAGGTACTTACATGGCCATATACAAAAGTAGCTAAAATAGTTTTGACTTTGAGGAGTTATCAATCATAAATGAGAAGCAAATGTTAGATTCCATCTTCTCCTTATCATAGTTCACTCCAAGAAAAATATGACAACAGGTTATGGGCAAAGGAGAGCTAAGGTGACCATCATTTCTAGGGTGGATGGACATCAGTAAAGACCAAACCAGAAAAATGGCGTATTACCATTTGTTTAAGATGGAGAATTTTGTTTTCCCAGAGGAAATTATTTTTGTCAACATTTGGTAATAAGAAACTTCTACACAAATAATCCATTCTGGGGGGAAAAAAAACCCACAGCAGGGTAAAATAACTAATCAGTTTAATTATTAATTTCTTATTTCTCCAGGGAAAACAAAAACACAACTAGGACTCTGGATTAAAAAATAAAACCACAGAAAAGTACATGGAAACTAGGAGTTAAAATACAGCATTTTCCTTCATATCTGGCCCTTTGGATTAAAAGTTTAAAAGCCCAAGGATAAGTGTTGATATATAATAATAAAAGTTACATATATCACTTACTATTTGTCAAATATTCTCTTAGGTGTTTTACATATATCAACTTATTTAATCAACACAATATCATTTTGAGATGATTACTATTATTACCCATATTTCATCAAAGAGGAAACTGAGTCCCAGAATGCTAATGACTTTCTCCCAGATTTCCAAGTCAGCAGGTGTTAAAGCCAAAGACACCCCTAGAAAAGTGACCACTCAGCCGGGCTTGGTGGCTCAGCCAGTAATCCCGCGCCTTGGGAGGCTGAAGTGAGTGGACTGCCTGAGCCCGTGGGTTCGAGACCTGCCTGGGCAACTTGGTGAGACGTCATCTCTACAACAAATCAAAAAATTAGCTGGGTGTGGTAGCGCGTACCTGTAGTTCCAGCTACTTGGAAGACTGAGGTGGAAAGATAGCCAGAGCCCAGCAGGTCGAGGCTGCGGTGGCCAGGAGCGGCCACTGCACTCCAGTCTGGGTGACAGAGTGAGACTCCAACTCAAAAAAAAAAGAAAGAAAAGTGACCACTCAACAGTGCCCTCTGTTTATATTAGAAGCCACTCAGTGCTACTGTTCTCTCGATGAGCTTTCATAGAGAGAAAATGAAAAGGAAATCACATTGCTAAATATATATTCAGCATTAATCAAGCATCTTCTGTGTCAAATTTTCTCCTAGATTCATAGCATAGAGCAAATGAATTCTGTATGGTCTTTGCAGGATTCATACATAGTTATTAAGAAAATAGCAAACCTTTTTTTCTTTCTAAAGTGCAATGCATTTTTTTATTTCACTAGTCTTCGGAGTTTAAACAGGGTAAGAAATATCCAGCAAACTGTTAGAAACCTGTAAGGTTTAAAATACAAAATTATATCAGAAGAAAACATGGAAAATTATTTACGGCAAGTAAAATCTCACTTGCCAGTTACCACTATTTAGTTAGAAAGAAGACATGAGCATTTTATGTGCTCCAGTCCAGATGCTTTGCAACTTAACTGTATAGAACAAAGATCTAGATTGGAACATGAGCTCACAAAAAGTTTCCTAAAGAGAAAATTGTAACAGAGACTGACAACTTGAAGGATTACCTTTCAGTGGAAGCAAAATAATAGAAAAGGAAGTTATTGTGACTGGATTGAAATGGGTTATCTGCTGTGAGGAAGTAGATAAATAATTCCATGTCACAGCATAATGGTCAAAGAAAATTTATCTTGGAAAAATTCTCAGTAACTCAAGAATACAAGACTGTAAGTACAGGACAATAGTCTCGTAATCAGGATAGTCTTAGCCCATGCAATCCAAACTGTGCATCATGGCCCACAAATGGGTTTTAAAATCACTATAGTGTTTACGCCCATCATTTGTTTTTGTGATTGAATAGATTAAAGAATACATTAAGTAGTGAAGCATATTTAAATTTTTTTTCAATTATATAAGCCCTCTTGTGTTTATGTACATGTTTATATGGTTACGTGCTTATAAGTTACTTATACATATAAGAATCTGGGATTACAATTAAAAATACAATTCATACTGAGGATCAAAGTTTTAAAAATTCTGTAAAATAGTTTGGGTTATTTTTTTTTTTTTTTGCAGGTTCTGAAGATTATGGAAAGTGCATTGTTAAATATTGCAATTACAAATCAGTACATTTCAAAAAGAATGCTATGGAAATGATTATCTGTACACTGGATTACTGTTCCATAATCAACTAAGACATACGACTGATACATATTGACATAGATAATACCAAAAGTGAGTACTGAGTGAAAGAAGCCAGACACAAAGTAAAACATACTGGATGATTCCATCTATATGATATCTGAGAGAAGAAAAAAGTTGATATACAGTATCAGAAAGACAATTAGTAGCTGCCTGGGTCCCAGGAGGAAGGATTACAGGGAAGCTTTGGAAGGGTGGAAATGTTTCATTACTTGATTGAGATGGTAGTCATATGCATATAAATATTTGTTAAAAGATATTCTTCACTTGTATACGTAATCCTGAATTATACCCCATGTCTTTAAAATAAAATAAATTTTAAAAAGAGGAAAAAAACTCATTTTATGCTACACTAAATATAGGTGCATTTAATTGTAAAATAACTCAAAGCAAAAAAAGTAATTATTACAAAAATTTGGACATTTATATGCACCTATCAAATAATTGGAAGATTTATTTTCTTTGTGTTTTTAAGCAAATCCTTGACTAATCACGTTAAAAAAAAATCTGGAAGCCTTAAGAGTATGCCAATTTTTTAAGTGGTAGTTTGAAAATTTTTAAGGTGAATAGACATAATGCTTTCATGAGACTGGTTGCCCTTGTGAGATTCCTTCTAATCTTTCTCTCATTAGGAGTGATTTCTATTTACAAAGGCTTTCCAAGTGTCATCATATCCCATTCTACATACCCTATCCTGTCCGGCCCATCCCGCATGGCCGATCCTGCAAGCTCTAAGTTACTGAAGCCTAAGACTGGACAAATCTGTTCAAAGTCAAGACCAGTTTGGATGGCCCTTCCACTCTCCATCATTACTGTCTGTTTAACACTGAGAACTATTTTGGAATCTCAGCTGCAGATTATTATTTGCCTCATTACTGTGGCCATGTGTGTTCTGTTCACATTTGGTGATATTGTTTTGGCTCATTTAATATATTGATTTCTCTTTGCCCTCTGCTAACCCTGAAAGAAGTCACTGGTTCTTATTGATTTAACTAATCACCTAAATAAGCCTCTGTTGACAGCCCCAGAAGCTACCATAAATCTTTATGGCTTCTTTCCAAGCACCAGCATCGACTGACAGGCCCCTATGAGGCCTTCCAGTCCCTTCCCGCACACGCCAAATCAGACAAGCCACTTCCCTTCTCACTCTTCTTCATGCCTTTCGGTTTCTCTCTCAGTTCTGACATCTTCCCTGCTCAATTCAAGTGAGGGAAAAATTTCTACTTCATGTTTTCCTCCAAAGGATTGTTGTTAAACCTTTGAAGTTTCCGTCTATTTTTCTGTTTTTCAAGGGTCAGGAAAGAACACAAGGAATATAAAAGAATAATGAAAAAATAGAAATCATCCAGAGGTTGGAAACACACATTATATTTTTAGAAATAAAGTGTTGCCCAAATCTAGAAAAAAGAAAACAAGGAAAAAATAATCCAGTAGTCAGTCTAGGATGGATGGCAGTGAGGGCTGGCTTACAAGCATATGTTATGGATTTAAAAAAAAAAAAAAATCCGTATTCTGCGATGTCCTGTTGAATAAGTGTAATATATAATTTCACCGCGTCCATGCAAATACAATTGTTTCTTTTAATTATAGTGGAATTAAATACATAAATATTTTATTAAATTCCTCATAGATTGCAGTGTAGAAAAAGGGTAGGTGCCTGAAAAGTATTCTGCTTCTTGAAAAGTTTTGAGGCATGCTGTTAAAATGGATGGTCCTAAAATAGATAACAAATCTGTCTTTTCTCACACATTGGCTCTGTTGTTGTGTTTGGTATGGAGACATTTCTCAATATTATATGCAGAAATAGTGTATGGGTTGCTCAATAATAGACTGATTGCCAACAAAGGAGAAGTTATACATCCCATAAGGACGTTTAAGAAGGAAAGATGCAAATGGCTCTTTTGTGGTGTCTATTTAGTTTCTTTAACAAACTCATGTAGCCTAAATAGCACATACCATCTGTCCAGCCCTGCTGTAACTGCTGGGTTGCAAGAATTAGCTTGGTCTGCTTCTCAAAGCAAACCTATGAGGGAAGCACTCTTATTATTCCTGTTTTACAGAGGAGGCAACTGGGACATAATGAGGCTGAATGACTGACCAAGGCCACGCCTCCGATTGATGTTTGCACCAGGGCTGGAGATGCTCCCGGCGAAATGAGCCTCTGAGCTTTTGTCCCTAAGGGGACCCTCCTGTGGATAGTGTCAGAGAAAGCCAGGCCCTTTCCAAACTGTGCTGCCTTGAAACACAGGATAAGATGTAAGACGTGAGCTTTTCTCATTGCAAGGCAGAAAGTAATTAAGTGGTGCACTTTGAAGCTTCCATTTCACACTGCCTTGGGACACACTGACCTGTCCACAGTGCATTCCTTGGCTGTCATTGTAGCTGAAGGCAGACTCCCATGAGCCATGGAAACGTGATGCCCTTACACCCACGCAGGGCTAGATGGTTACCCAGTCACATCAGCCCCCGTTCTGCCTGAGAAGTCTATTTTCGAAAACACAGGAAAACATGCGCTAGTAGTGTTGTTTTCCAAATTTATTTTTAAATAATTCCAACAGTAAAACTTGAAGTTATTGTTATTTTTTACAGATTATTTCCCACAAATAAAAAAGATGCAGCACAATTTGCCTACGTTTTGATGCGCCTTTCTTGAAATATTTCCCTTTTTCTGTCATTAACCTTGAATAGCTAGATTTGTTCTTATATGTTCTTATTTTTAAAGTTATAATATTTTTGTTTATGAAATTAGGAAAAATATTTTCTCTGGAAACTATGCTTTTCAGTCTGTTTTGAGATGCTCGAAACAGGGTACATCTTAGTCACTAGGGTGATGACAGTTAAAATATGACTTTAATGATCATATTTTACATCTATTTAGGGAAGAAAGTATGAAATCTCATTTGTCCATTTTTATGCAAAAATTCAGAGAGGGGAGGGAGCAATCTGCAGTTTCTGCAGCATTACTCATGCTATTTTCTACAGAGTTGAAATCCTTTTATTCTCTTCAAAATCTTACTTCAAAATTTAAAAGTTTTGAGTATGCCATCTAGATAATAAATAGTACTTCTGATGCATGTGCATATGCATTGTAATCTGCATGCTGTAATTTTAACAATAAGAAGTTACTCAGAAAACCTCTGATTCCACTTTTTTAGAAAAGAACTTTTTTTAAAAATTGCATGTTATATGCTACATGCTACAGCAAATTAATGAGTGAAAAACCAAGAACTAGAAAATCAATCAAAGAGTTTTCTGTTAAATTTTTTAGTGACAAGAATGTCTTGACCTACAGATGTCCCAAGTTCAGTTTTTTAAAGCCAAGATAGCTAATGGGATGTGTGATAAGGGACAGTGACCTGGATTTTCTAAAACATCAGTAGGGTTTATGATAGATACTGTTGGGTAGCTATTATCATTAATATTGCTAGCTTACGCATTGACTAAACTATGAATTCTTTGATCAAAAACGAATCTCAGATTATCTTGTTACAATGTAAAGAAGTATGAATGGAAAGGCCAATATTTCCTCCAATCCTTCATCAGTTTTTAGACATTCAATGGTGAACTCTAAACAAACACAAAGGGTAATATCTAAGTATATAATGATCCTCTCTAGAATATTAAAATCTTATAATTATTCACTGTCATACATGAAGTTCAAGTATAAAATAACTTTTCAAAAGAATAAATATGTGGGCAAATGTTTCTGAAGAGAATATTTGTGCAAAATATATCAGCAAAGAAAAGCCTCAATCTTAGATATATTGGGTCTCATCATCAAAGAAGAGAAGGTAAAAGTCATGCATGTCTTATACAAATAGCAAAAATTATTTACAATTTTTAAATATCAAATTAATTGCAATTTATACTAAGCAGATTAATAACAAATTTTTTGTTACAATATTTTAGGTCTTCAAACATGTATCTTTTGTTAAATGTGTAAAAAGGGCCAAAGCTATTTTCAATGCTCCCCAGTTATTTATCAATAGAACCAAAAACAGACCCATGGTTCCTTTTTAAGTTTTTCTTCTTTGGTCCTAATGTTGAAGACATTTTTTTAAAAGTGACTTCTTTCCATAGTTTAAGAAGGACTCATAGCCCTAACTTTACATAAGACATATGTAAACATATATATGATATATATAATATATATAATCTAACAAAAGATGCATAATATATGTGTATATGTATGCCTGATCCTATATCTGATGTTAAGCAATATTTAGTAGTTGAAATTAAACAAAGCAGATTTTCAAAGAACTCTATTAATACCAGAGAAATTGTGACATCAGCAAGACTCCCAACAATCAATTTTTAAAAAGTCTTCTTTTTTATTTTAATTTTAATTTTTTTGTTTAAATGTAGACTACAATTCAGGGTTGGGTATATACGTGGCCATTGTACAAGTATGGGTACCCTTATCGATTTTATGTCCCCCCATCCTCTGACAGTGTCCCACTACTGCCAATCCATTTCTTATAGTATTATGATAAATGTTCAGGGTCCACTTATGAGTGAGAACATATGGTACTCAAATATTTGTTTCTGTGATAAATCACTGAGTATTGTAGACTCTAATTCCATCCAGGTTGCTGCAAAATTCATACTTTTGTTTTTCTTTATGGCTGATTAGTTCTCTATCATGTAAATGTACCACATGTTCTTTATCCAGCCCAATTTCGATGGGCAACACAATTGATTCCATGTTTTTGCTATTGTGAATAATGCTGCAATGAATATGTATGTGCAGGTATCTTTTTTATAGAGTGATTTGAGTTCCTCTGGGTATATTCCCAGAAAGGGGATTGCTGGATCGTACGGAGGTCAATGTGAAATCTCCACACTGCTTTCCACAGAGGTTGTATTAGTTACATTCCCACCAACAGTGTAGAAGTGTTCCCATTTCCCCACATGCTCTCCAGCATCTGTTGTTTCTTGAGTATTTGATGATGGTCACCCTGACTGGAATTAGGTGGTATCTCAGTGTGGTTTTAATTTGCATTTTGTTGATGATTAGTGAGGCTGAGTATTTCTCATAACTGTCAACAAAACTTAGCACAGGACTCAATACCCTTAAAAGAAGAATTTATTTTGTACCCCCTTTTCTAAGTGGGCACTCACCATTGAAGTCTATGATTCCATCATTCCCCTAGGCCTTTACGTCAGTACTTGTAATTAGTCCAGTTTTTGTCACTTTTTTGGTGTGAAGAAGTCTGTCTGGAAGGGTCTTTCTTCATCATTTCCAATATCCTCATTTTAAGAGCAAAGTAATTTTAACCTGAAAGGGCCAAAGCTATTTTCAGTGCTCCCTGGTTATTTATCAGCAGAACCAAAAATGGACCCATGGTTCCTTTTTAAGTTTTTCTTCTTTGGTCCTAATGTTAAAGACATTTTTTTAAAAAGTGACTTCTTTCCATAGTTTAAGAAGAATTCATACCCCTAACTTTGCATAAGACGTATGCATGCCTTATAAGTATGGTTTTGTTTTCTGTGGTTTCAGTTACCCAGTGTCAACCATGGTCTGTGAATAGTAAATAAAAAATTCCTGGCTGGGTACAGTGGCTCACCTGTATTCCTAGCACTTTGGGAGGCCAAGGTGAGAGAATTGCCTAAGCCCACGGGTTCGAGAACAGCCTAGGCAACTTGGCGAGACTTCTTCTCTACAATAAATCAAAAAATTATCCGGGCTTGGTATCGCATGCCTGTAGTTCCAGTTATTTTGGAAGGATCACTTGAGCCCAGTGGGTCAACACCAGGGTGGTCGTGAGTGTACCACTGCACTCCAGCCTGGGCGACGGAGTGTGACTGAAACTAAAAAAAAAATCAGAAATAAATAACTCGTATATTTTAGACTGTGTTTTTCCAAGTAACAAGATAAAATCTCACATGACCCACTCCAGCCTGCTCAGGAAGCCAATCATTCTTTCTTTCAGCATATCCATGCTGTAGGCACAAGACGCTTGGTCATCTCCTAGAAGCTATGTATGTTTTCTGTCCCAGTATCTCAGCGATTGCATCCAAATAACTTTTATTTTACTTAATTCTGATTCCAAAGTGCAAGAGTAGTGATGCTGGCACTTTGCATATGCCTCGTAGAAGCCCTTAAGTCCTTTAAGTGAAAGGATGAACTTTCCAGATTTAATTAGGACAGAAAAAAAATTGTATGCTGAGGTGACTGAAATCTATGGCAAGAGTAAATTTTCCATCCATAAAATTGTGAAGAAATCCATGCTAGTTCTGCCACACCTCAAACTGCAAATGTTATGGCTGCCCTGAGTGATAAGTGCTAGTTAAATCTTTGGGTGGAAAAGACAAACAGTAAATGTGCTCTTATTGATAGTAATGTGTTGCACCAGAAAGCATTGAGCCTATATGAACGCTTTCAGCAAGAGATTCCCTGGAAAATGTGACATCAAGGCATTTACTGCAAGCAACAAATAGGTGTACAGATTCAGAGTTGAGTTTGGACTGAAAAATGTGACAATTACTGGAGAGTATGTCTGCCGATGAAGAGGCGGCCACCACATTTTCTGCAGAGTTGAAGAGGGAGAAAGGAGACCATCTAAAACAAGTCTCCAATTGTGATGAAACTGGGGCCTTTCTGGAAGATGCCTGACAGAACCTGCATTTATGAAAGTGCAAGTGAGACATCAGGGTGTAAAACATAGAAGGACCCATGAACTCTGGTAGAGTGTGTCAACTCTGCAAGACACATGATAAAACCAGGTGTAGTGCATGAAACAAAGAACCTACGCACTCCCCAAAGCAAAAACAAAAATGATCTTCCTGTATTCTGGCAACATAACCAGAAACCATAGGTGACAGCCATCTTGTTTATGAAATTGTTCCACCAATGCTCTATCCCAGAAGTGGAAAAAAGGAAAAAACTTGGAAAAGGAAAAGTTAGAACTTAAAGTCCTATTAATAATAGATGATGCACCAGGTCATTCTGAATGTGCTTGCTACGGAAATGAAAACGTCAAAGTTGTATTTTTACCTCCAAAACAACTCCATTGTTTCACCCTCTGGACCAGGGCATCATTTAGTTTGTCGAAGTCACATCTACGTAAATGTTGTATCACCTTCTATTAGCGATGGATACAGACCCTAATCTGGGCATAAGGCAGTGCTAGAAATCATTCACTATTGCTGATTCAACAACATCCATCAAAGCTGCAGTGGAGGATTTAAAATCAGAAGCTGCAAATGCCTGGTGGAAGATCTTATGATGTGAAGCTGTAAATCATTTTAAAGATGTCCAAGGATTGAGGGAGACATTAGAAATGCTATTTATGCAGTAAAACAAGTTGGTGGAGAAGGATTTGCCAACATACTTGATGAAGAAGGAAAAGAACACAATGAGGGCCATTGAGAAGGTTTAACAAATGAGGAAATGGTAGAACTGCTCGCGTTATCCATAGAGGAAGAAGAAGAAATTGTAGCAGGACCAACAATGTGGATATTATCAAAATTATTATCAAAATTTATCGAATTGTTTTGCATTGTGCAAAATTATAGGACATGATTCATGGATAGAACCCAGTATTAAAGTCACCCATATGATCACTAAAAGATTACAGCCTCTGCAGTCACACTTTGGTGAGTTAAAGAGACAACTTCTCTGATTACAATGTTCTTCTGAAAGTTTTCAGAACAAAAACCTTCAACCATTGAGGATTCCCAAAACATCACTTCAACTGCTCCTAACATCCAAAAAAATTGACACTGTCATGTCTCAGTGACTCAAGATCACTGGAAGCAGATGATCTTCATTCTGAGTGGTCATTAGAAGGTCAGTAGTACCCTAAGCAATTTCACAATGTCTACGTAATTCTCCTCACTCAATTTCATTTCATAGGCATTTATCATCCCATGCCATCACAATGGGCCCAGGACAAGTGAGCCTAGGACTAGAACATATTCTGAAAGATAGAGTGAGCACATTTTGCATAACTTTTATACAGTATAGGTTCCAATGAATTATTAATCATTATTGTTAATCTCTTACTATGCCTAATTTATAAATTAAAATTTTAAACAGATATGTATGTAAAGGAAAAAATACAGTATATATGTAGGTTTTATTAGTATCTGTAGTTTCAGGCATCCACTGGGAGTTCTTAACCATATCTTTCATGGATAAGTGGGTCTACCAGAGTGTTGTAAGTTTTCCTATATCAGGCAGTTAAAGAGGAAAAAAGGTAACCATCTTTTCCTAATTATAGTGTTGTTAAATACTTAATGGCATAAATATTTAACAATACTCATATATATTAATTACATATGTTACATATTTATATGTACGTATTTAAAATTTAATATATTATATGCATACAACACTAATACAGTTTCTAAGTGCTATAACACAGTCATTAAAATGGAAACTTGAACCACAGTTTCAAAGTCACGGTCAGAGAGGGTTCTGCTAAAACGTGCACCTACACAAATAAAACATTCATTGTTTTTAACATGGCACTTGGCATGTCTACCCTTATTCAGACACAGAGACACTATATGACACATTTGTTGTATGGAATTCAATTATTGTTTTTTTTGCCAAGTAGTAATTTAAGAAACTTCTCTGTCAATTAAATTTTAGGTATATAAATTGGAGAAGACAATGCCAGGTTTCAATAGTAAGATCGCTTATGACTTTCCCCTGGCCAACATTTAAAAACTCACAACTTTCTTAAAGTAGTTGCTACCTTAGTACAGTTTTAGTCATAAAGAGGTCCAGGGACTATAAAACCACTATCCTGGTCCTAGTATCTATAATTCTAAGAGTGCCACACTTTAATAAAGATTTTATTCTTATTATTCTTTTGTCAACATTACATATCTATCTGAAGATATATTTATATAACATATATATATATTTTATAAGCATAATCCAAATTTGAGAAGGCTCTTCTTATCATCTCACATAATCAGTGCTTTCATTTCTGACAATGTCTTTGAAATATCAATTAAATGTTAAAGAATATTTATGTTTCCCCTTGGCATAATGACACATTAATAATTTCATTTAAAAATTCAACCTTCATTTTGCCTGAAGATCTGATCAATGTGAATTCTGTATTGGTATTTAGCAGTTTGCTTTGTTGGAAAGTAACAGGTATTAAAAATCTACCAAGAGAAAAAATTTAAAATATGCAGTTAAAAATTTAAAAATGTTTGAAGATAAGAGTATTTGTAAACGGTTTTACAGTTCTAGAGAATTTGAGAGTAGTATTTAAAGGGAGTAATCTGATCTTAACTTTGTGGCATGTTTTCCATAATATTTCAAATCAACGTAGTGATAGGAGTGAGGAGTCACTAAAAACCATTAAACGTTTATCCTATGTGCATATACATATGCATATTCATTTTACAAACATATTTTCTCTGAGAATATTAAATCAGGTTCAGAGTCACTGACTCAAGGAGAACTTAACCCCATCAAAACCAGGAACATAATGCTTCTGAAAAGGAATGAAGCCCATCAGTGGGTGGTGATTGTACATTTCAGAGTCAAGGAGCAGATTTAAGAAAAACATCTGGCATTTAGTAGGCATTATGTAAATGTCATTCCCATTCCCCTACCTCACCTCCCATGCCTTTTCCACACTCACATATGCATGCATCGTCCAATATTAGCCAGTTACCCTTCTGCATAATTGCATATCATTATGGTACATCTATCACTGACAAAAGTACTCTGGAAAAGTAGCCCCCATTTTAAAGAGAAGGAATGAGTAGAGGAATGTAAAGCCTAGGCAGTTCTATTGTAATCACGACAACAACAACAAATAATTCCATCCTAACACCTTAATAGGTAAATGTAAACAACCAAAATAAAGGCCTAGCAAAAGAACAGGTGAATGAATCCATTGCAAGTGTAAAAACAACTTACCCCTATCTCTACTGAACTAAACAAGATACCAAGGTTTTAAAAAGAAAAATAAAAAGGAAAATATTATACAGCATGCCCAAAGGAAAGCAAAGCATCCATAGGCAGCAATCATCGACATCAAATTCAAATATGACAAAGATGGCAAAACCATCTGAAAAGGAATTAACATACCTGATTAAGATGTTAAAGGCTTGAATAGACAAGGTAGACAGCATGCAAAAACAAATGGGAAAGTGTGGCAGTGAGATGGAATCTACAAAAATAGCGAAATGGAATTTTAGAAATTCAAAACAAGCAAATATAAGATGAAGATGATTTTGAGAGCCTCGTTTGTAGACATAACTGTGGGAAAAGAAATCTCCAGAATTCTCAGTGTTCCAGTAAAATGCCTCAGTCTCCTGAGACCCAGCAATGTGTACTACATAAAGACAGAGAATATTTGCTTCCACTTTAACTGAGAACTCCTTACTTTTCACATAGACATTCCCTTAGTTACTTGCCTGAATCTAACAGGATAGTAAAACTTTTTATATCTCCCAGAGAAGCAAATGGATACAACCTCAAATAGGCATCAAGATTAAGCTTAGGCCTGGACCCTGGGAGTCATCTCTAAGTCATAAGGCCAGAGACAGGCAGGCTCGCCTACACACCCTAGGCTAAAGTAAATGATTTTTCCTATTAAAACTCGAAGACGAAACTCTCAAAAGATGTTAGAGGAATGAACTCCTTGGGGTTTATAAGTGGAGAAAGCCTATTTTTATCTGTCTCTGAGCTGTAGAATGAAACCCACCATTCATGTAAAATTTCTCCACGTGGCACTCCCCGCATGGTTCTGTAGGGCTGCTGAGCCTGGGGAGTGAATGGTATGATGCTGCTGTGTCTATATCAGAAAGAAGTCTTTTTTCTGACCCTTACATTTTTGCAATATCTATCTATCTATCTATCTATCTATCTATCTATCTATCTATCTATCTTTCTAGCTATCTACATACTAGCTATTTATCTAGCTATCTGTCTTGCTATCTATCTACCACCTATTTATCATCTATATATCCAACATCTATCTATCTGCCATCTATCTGTCTTTCTAAATATAAAACCATGCAAGTGGGATAATGTCTCAGAGGTTTCACAGTTTTTGAAAAACAACACAGATGAGAAACAAGTCAATGAACTTTGTAAGCAAATGTGAAAGGTCTAATATTTTATACTATCTGGTTGCTAATAAGTAGCCTGTCATATCACGAATATTGGCAGAAAATATGAAATTCTGGGATCAAAGACAAAGTACTTTCTCACTCATGATGAAGCACACAGCACATACCTGCTTCCACATTAGTTCCCTTTGGCCTTTTCCTGCAAGCCCCTTTTCCTGGAAGTAACACAGGGTGACCTAACTGGATGCTGCACACACAGTGACTTAACATTACAGAAAGAAAGCCTTGTGTAGGAAATCCAAAAATATTATAATGGACTGTACATCATCTGGTGAACTATCCCCAGAAGGAAGATATTATCTTTATTCAGAACTGCAAACAAATCTGCTCTCTGCTGTGAAGAGACACTATCTCTGCCTCCCAGGACTGTTCTCTATAGAAACATCCTTGACAATGTATTCCAGAACAGAAGGTGCCAGGGTACCTGAGTAAAACATGCAGAATCGTAGAAGTCTTGAGGGAGATTATCTCCCAACAAACTCGAAGATAGTTTTAGAAAACTAACACAAGCTTGCTCACTAAAAGTAAAGAGAAGATGAAGAAAAGAAAGAGAAAGAGCATCCAGGTTATGTAAGGCAATTTCAGGCAGTCTAGGGTACATGTAACTGGACTACCCAAAAGGGAAGGGAAGAAGATGATGCACAGTGAATTTTTGGAGAAGTGATGGACAAGAATTTTAAGAAAGTTAATATTAGACTCAAAAATATAGATCAAAGAAGATCTGCAAACATAAAAGCAGATGGAATATATTTAACAAACAAAAATTCGACGATAATTTAGGCATATTTTATTCAAATTGCCGAAACAAAAGGCAAAGAGAAAATCTGAAAGGTGTGTTAGGATAAACAGAAAATAAAAAATATACGTAGAAAGACAAAGACAATAAGTATAGAAATACAGCAAACTTTTCAGAAAAATTTCAACCAAAAAAAAAAAAAAAACAGATGACTCTTGTTAAAGTTCAAATTGTGAACCAAGGAATTTATACTCTGTGAAAATATTCTTCAAAGTTTATGGAAAAGACTTTACTAAAAAAAAAAATAGAGACAGATGTATAACCAGAAGACCGACACTACAAGTAATGTTGAAAGAAGTTCTTTAGACAGAAGGAATATTCTGACAGAAAATTGGATCTACACAAAGAAAAGAAGAGAGGTAAAAATAGAATTAGAGAATGTGAAATAAGATCTATTTTTAAAATTTTAATATCTTTAACTGATAGCTGACTGTCTAAAGCAAATATAGTTATGATATGTCATAGTGGAAATATACGTACTTACCCTTTTCTTAAGGTAGAAGTGATGTAATATAATGTTCAAATGTAGACTTGAATAATTGAAAATGTATATTGTAAATGCTAGAATAAAGCACTATTTTTGAAAAATAATCATGAATAAATATTATACAGTAGAAATACAATAAAATCAATAAAAAGATAGATAGCAAATAGAAAAAATTATAGATAGAAAAAATATGAAAAATGGCAAGTCTTAACACCAATATATCAATAATCATATTAAATGTGAACTTTTTAAACTCCACAGAGTTTGTCAGATGGTGTAGAAAAGAAGACTCTTGTTTTTGCAAGAAAATTACTGTACTATAAATATGACTATATAAGTAAGTTAAAAATAAATGAATAATGTATCAGGCAAGATTAGCCAAAAGAAACCTGAAGCAACTGTAATAATATAAATATAATACATAACAGAGAATATCATGAGGAATAAAAATGAATATTGCATAACAAACAAAAAGGTCAAGTCAGTTCTCCAAGAAAATATAATAATCCTAAATGTGTGTGCACCTAAAACAAATTTCAATATATTAGGCAAAATCTAACATAACTGAGAGAAAAAATAAAGATATCACAATTAGTTTTGGGGATGCTAACAGTCTTCTCACTGAAATTGATATAATTACTATGTAGAAAAGTAATAAGAAAATTAACAAGTTTCATGTAATATTTTTTGGGCAATCTACTCAATAGCTACACAACAATTAATATATCTTTAAAAAATTATTACTTTAAAGATGTGAGGTAAAATTCGGGTTAGGTTTACAAATGTTCATTATGCAGGTACCCTTGTTGATGAGGTGTACATCTCCCTGTCCCAGCAGATTGCCATTACTGCCAGTCCCTCCCCCGACCCCAGCAATTTCCCACTACTGCCAATCTTTTTCGTACAGTATTATGATAATTGTTCAAGGTCCACTTAAATGCACAGCAACCGCTCCTAGAGATAGACCATATTCTAGGCCACATATACAGTGACAACAACAAAAGAGGAAAACGTCAAGGAATATAAATCTTACAAACAATATTTTTAGATAATAACAGAATTAAACTAAGAGTTAATAAAATAAGATCTGGAAAATCTTCCTCATAAATGTGGAACATTCTTAAAAGATTAAACAATGTATTATATTCCCAAATAGCATAAGATATACTTTAAACTAGATGAAAATAAAAATGCAACATATCAAATTGCATGGAATGCTGTTAAAGAAGTTCATAGAGGAAATTTTATAGCATGAAATGATTAAATTTTATGAAAAAAGCAGTCTCCAATGAGTAATATAAGCTGCCAATTATGAAGTTTAGCAAGTTAAATTCAAAACAAGTACAAGGAATTAAACAATAAAATTTAAGAATGACAAAGGCCTAACATCCATGATTAACAAGGAACTCAAAAGGAAAAAAGCAAATAGCCCCGTTAAAAAGTGAGCAAAAACATTAATAGATACTTCTCAAAAGAAGATATATGGGCAGCCAACAGACACATGAAAAAGTGCTCAGCCTCACTAATCATCAGAGAAATGCAAATCAAAACCACATTGAGATAACACCTAATCCCAGTAAGAATGGTCATGATTAATAAAAGAAAAAACAACAGATGCGGCGAGGACGCAGAGAAAAGAGAACACTTCTACACTGCAAACTAGTTCAACCTCTGTAGAAAATAGTGTGGCGATTTCTAAAAACACTACAAATTGACCTTCCATATGACCCAGAAATTCCCCTACTGGGAATATACCCAGAGGAACACAAATCATTCTACCAAAAAGATACCTGCGCACACATGTTCATTGCAGCACTATTCACAACAGCAAAAACATGGAACCAGATGTGCTGCCCATCGAAACTGGACTGGATAAAAAAAAAAAGTGGTACATATACATATTATGCAGCCATAAAAAAGGAAAAACATATGGACTTCACAGCAATTTGGATGGATTTAAAGTTTATCACACTCAGCGATTTATAACAGAAGCAAATAACTGAGTACCACATGCTCTCACTCATAAGTGGACCCTGACCATTTACCATAATACTGTAAGAAAGGGATTGGCAGTAGTGGAACACTGCCAGGGAAGGGTGGGGCACATAACATCAATAGGGTACCTGACTTCAAACCAGGCAAAATGGGGACCAAAGAGAGGCCCAAACATTACCTGTATGATGACCGCTTGTATACCTAATCCTGAATTGTACCTCACATCTTCAAAATAAAAAATTAACTCATGAAATAAAAAATAAGCAAGTAAAGTAAAAGGGCAGAAAATTAAAAGAGAAAGGACAACAACCAGAAGTATTTTTTAAGAACAATAAAAGTGACAAACCTCTAACCAGACTAACAAAAAAACAAAGACAGAAGACACAAATTAGCAGTTTGAGGAATAAAAGGGGGGTTCACTGCAGCACTGGAGACTGACAATAATAGGTAAATAGGATGTTCATGGAATGCCAGGGTCTCAGATGAAATGGACCAATTTATTAAATGACATACAAACTACTTACTCAAAAATAAATAAATAAGTAAATAAAACAGATAACGTGAATTCTCCTAAGATGGACCATGGGCAATAATGTGGTAGAAATTCTTTCAAATATTTAGGGGGAAAATAATAGCATTTCTACAGAATCTCTTCCTCAACATAAGAAGGAAAGAACTCCTTAATATTAAAGCTAGTATTACCAAACATTATTAAAAAGAAAAATATGACCAGGCTCGGTGGTTCAGCCTATAATTCCAGCACTTTGGGAGGCCAAGGTGAGGGGATTTCCTGAGCCTGCAGGTTTGATTTTTGAGTTGATTTTCCTTAAGCCCAGGCAACTTGGCGAGACCTCATCTCTACAATAAAATCAAAAATTTGCCAGGTGCAGTAGCGCACGCCTGTAGTTCAGGCTACTTGGAAGGCTGAGGCAGAAGGATCTCCAGGAACCCAGCAGGTCAACGCTGGGGTAGCTGTGAATATGCCACTGCACTCCAGCCAACTCAAAAAGAACAAAAGAAAAATATATTGCAGCCAAGTGAGTTTAATCCAGGAATGCAAGGTTGATCTAGGATTCCATAATCAGAGTAGTTCCCCATGTTAATTGTTTAAAGAGAAAAAAATCATTTTAATGAACCTATAAAAAATTGACAAAACTTAACATATATACAGCATAAAATTCCTTAACCAATTAGGATAGAAAAAAATTCCATTCATTTGGTAAGTGGCATCTACAAAAAACTGGAGGTAATACCATACTTAAGGTGAAAGATTGTGCTTTCGTCCTGTCCATTCATTCAACATCATACCAGAGGTCTTAGCTAATGACAAAAGTCATAAAAAGAAAATGAAAAATACACAGGTTGGAAGGAAATAAACTTTTTTTTTTTGAGTTGGAGTCTCACTCAGTCACCCAGACTGGAGTGCAGTGGCCGCTCCCGGCCACCGCAGCCTCGACCTGCTGGGCTCCGGTGATCCTTCCGCCTCAGCCTTCCAAGTAGCCAGAATTACAGGTATGCGCTACCACGCCCGGCTGGTTTTTTTTTTTATTTATTGTAGAGTTGAGGTCTCGCTGCCCAGGCGGGTCTCGAACCCGCGGGCTCAGGCAATCCACTCACCTCAGCCTCCCAAAAGCACGGGATTACAAATTTGCAGACAACACGATTGGCTACACAGAAAAGCCACAAATATCTGTCAAAAGTATAGCTCCAAGAATTAAAAAGAATGTAGCATAGTTACAGAATACAAGAACAATATAAAATAAATAATAAATAATAGTAGCTCAAATATGTTTAATTAGAAATGTGTTAAATACCATATATATATTAATGCTACCAAACAAATTAGGTATATATTTACCAAGATGTATACAGAATGTGTATGCAAAGTCTACAAAACACTGATGAAAGGAACATACAAAAACTAAATAAATGTAGAGATGTGCCTTATTTATGGATTACAGGCAAAGTACTATTCAGATGACAATTCAATACAATTTGCAGAATTAACACAATACTAATTACATTCCAGGAGTCTTATTTTGTTGTAAATATCAACAAGCTAATTCAAAATTTTAATGAAAAAGTAAGGGAAGAAAACAACCAAAACTGTTTGGAAAACAACAAAAATGAATGATTCACACTATCCAAATTCAAGACTTACAGTAAAGTTATGGAAATCAAGAAAGTACAGTATTGGTAAAAAGTCTTGTCACATCAATCACTGCAACGGAAAAGTATCTAGGAATATGCCCTCACAAATACGATTTGTAACAAAGATACTAATATAATTCAATGGAGAAAAAAATATTATTTTCAACAAAGATAATGAAATATCAATAGCCTCTTAAGGAAAATCAACTCAAAAATAAGCCAGGCACAGGGGCTCAGTCTGTAATCCCAGCACTTTGGGAGGCCGAGGTGAGGGGACTGCCTGTACCCTGGGGTTCGATAACAGCCTGGAAAACTTGGTGTGACCTCATCTCCAAAATAAGTCAAAAAATTAGCCAGGTGTGGTAGTGCATGCCTGCAGTTCCAGCTGGAAGGCCGAGACCGAGACAGAAGGATCGCCTGAGCCCAGCGGGTCGTCGCTGGGGTGGCCTTGAGCATGCCGCTGCACTCCAGCCTGGGCGACGGAGTGAGACTCCAATTCAATAAATAAATAAATAAATAAATAAATAAATAAATAAATAAATAAATAAATAAATAAATAAATAAATAAATAAAAGAAGGTCTATTTGTTTTGTTTTGCTTTGTTTTTGAGTTGGAATCTCACTCTGTCGCCCAGACTGGAGTGCAGTAGCCGCTCCCGGCCACTGCAGCCTCGACCTGCTGGGCTCCAGCGATCCTTCCGCCTCAGTCTTCCCAGTAGCCGGAATTACAGGCGCGCACTGCCACGCCCAGCTGATTTTTTGATTTATTGTAGAGATGTCTCGCTGCCCAGGAGGGTCTCGAACCTGTGGACTCAGGCAATCCACTCACCTCAGCCTCCCAAAGACGCGGGATTACAGGCTGAGCCACCGAGCCTGGCTTGAAGACCTATTTGTAATATGTAAAACTACAAAACATCTGGGAGAGGTGTAGGAGAAAATCATTGTAACCTTGAATCAGACAAAGAGCTCTAAGGTATGAAAATCATGATCCATTTTTTTTAAAAAAGAAGATAGTCTGGACTTCATCAAAAGTATATACTTTTCTTTGCAAAGAAAATAAAATGAAAAGACAAGCCAGATTGGAAGAAATATTTGATAAAGGTCTGCTAACATTTGTATATTCAGAAAATTCAAAAGTTAAAAAAGAATAAGTAAATAATTGTATTATAAACTAAGCCAAAAATCCAAACAGAGACTTCAGCAATTAAAGTACATAAATAGCAAATGAGCATATGAAATGAGAAAATGTTCACTATAATCAGTCATTAGAAAAATGCCTCTCAAAACAATAATGTACCACCACACATCTATAAGGTGGGCGGGAAGTTCAGTGGTTACCAGGACTTGTGGAAATGATTGACTACAATGAGAATTTCTGAGTTGATAAAGTTTCTCTGTGTCCTGCTATGGAGGTGGATGCATATTTTATTTATCTGTTCCAATCCATAAGGGCTTACACCACGTGAAGTAAAATTATTCTATGTAATTTTACAAAAACACAGAACATTAGTGCCATGATGATTATCACGTACATTGAGGGAGATGGGATAGTGAAGGACTATAAGCATGTGTGTGTGCTCATGACTGTACATGTGCGTTTATGAACTTATTTTCAATTTCTAGTTAATTGAGTTGAGTAGTTGGGTTATTTGAGGCTACTACATAATAATGAATAAATAAACAAACAAACAAGTGAATGAATAAATGCCCAGTAGAGATCAAAGTTGAGAGTGTGTGCTGAATCCAACGTTATGATCAGTCCAATTTTTGTGTATCTGAGATTCAAACTAAACAAGAATATGAATAGGCAAAGAAAATCGATTCCTTATTTTTCTTAAGAATTGTAGTGGAAGAGAAGCACAGAAGCAAGAGAAAGAGTTAAAGATGCAAATAAACAGCTTAGTAAGAAAACAAGATAGTCGGAGGAGAGCGAGTTGTATGAATTAGGGTCCATTCCATAAAAAACAAGAGGAAAGAAATAAAGGATTAAGTGCTCATAAAACCATCGGTGTGATCGATAGGGCAACTTTTAGGCTGTGCTCCCAAGAATGACATTCAGCCATGTGGACATCCAGAAAGTTTAAGAAACAACAACAACAACAAAAAGCACAATGAGTCCAAGCATGAAAATGTTCTGAGCTCTAGCCATGCTCCAGATGGACTTTCCATCATAGAATAGAAGTTCAGTGGAAACTCACCGCTAAACTCGTCATGGGGTATGGGTCTCTCCTCAGGGGCTACTGCACGGTATGGTTATTTTATCTGTAACACCCTCAGAACTTGGGCTCTATTAATATTTGAGGATACAAATTAATAGGTTAAAATTTAAGGGAATTTTTCAAACTCAGTAATTGGATTTATTAAGCTTACCATACCATACCAAAAGAATAGAGAAAAAGACATCATAAAATGTATCAGTGACTCACTTAGCACTTTAAACTGAGGAGTTAAGATTAGTGAATTAAGAAAGTATGATATATTTTAAATACTATGATATGACAACTAATAAACACAGCAGTAGGAGGTCCAGGAAATTAATTATGAAGCTAACTATTCCTTATATCAACCGACCAGAGATAATGTCTTGTGCTTTTCTTACGATATTAAATAGCTTTCCCCCTCCCAAATCTCATTGATTCTAATTTGCAGAAAATAAATATATTTTAGAAGTAAACAGAAATGGTAGATCTTTAAATTTCATAACCTGTAAATTATGAACAGGTTTTTTTATGGTGAAGGGGAAAATATTACTGAAAATTTCTCCAGGATCACCAAAATAAAAGAAAAGCAGATGCCAGGGCTAGCTAAAAGTTTCCAGAAAGACAAGAGAAGGGGAAAAATAGAAATTTTACCTTCTGACCAAGTAAAAACAGAAAAGATTTCTGAGGGTCTCAGAACAGATGCATTAAAACGCGTATTCCCAGGGAGTGATTGGGAAATATAATGACTTGGGGGCATGTGAAAGAAGAAAATGAAAAGAAGATATGTCTATAATTGAGCAGGTGATTCAGCAGGGAGAAATTTAATCTTGCCATTGAACAGATGTGAGCAAGCTTTCTACGGAGTCTGCAGATGTGAAAAGACAAGAGGGAACAGTTTCTACAAATAATAAAAGAAAAAAAATAAGATAAATGCTTTGTTACATTGATGGAACCAAAATCTGATATCATATAAATCCTGGACAGGAAAGTAAGAATTGTGAAAGGAGACATGGTGTGAAAGTGGAGAAACTTTCATGAAGGTGAACTGAATTCCCTTGCATATACAGAAAAATATAGGGACACTGAGAAAAAGAGCTGGAATGAATATGTCCCTTCAGACAATAAAAGGAGGGATACAATCCTCCCCAGTCTGGGAAGACAGGAGAGGAAGTGATGAGCAGGTGGGCAAGTGTAAACAAACCCATACCTCTCAACCCTGATGCTAACAACAGGGAACGTCATGAACTACCACAATGACGTGGGAATTTTCTGAGAACTGTAAAAGCATTGTCCCCAATTACTCATTCTCTGAAACAATACTGTAGAGAAAGGTATCCAAAACTTCACTTGTAAGGTTGGAGTTTAGAGCAAATAGCTGAGAATCAACAGTGTTTGTGAGGAAGGGATGACAAATGTTGAGGAACAAGGTTAGAGGATGTGTGGTGCCACGTCAGGTCAAGGTCTGATGGTGGACCCCTCCAGTTGGGATCTGATGGTGGACCTCTCCAGGTCATGATCTAATAATGGTGGACATCTCCAGATCAGGATCCGATGGTGGACCTCTCCAGGTTAGGATCTGATGGTGGCCCCCTTTCAAGTTAGGATCCAATGGTGGACCTCTTCAGGTCAGGATTTCATGGAGAACCCTTCCAGGTCAGAATGTATTCCTAGAGAGGTTCCTATGGTGGACCCATCCTTGTCAGGATCTGAAGGAGGGCCCCTCCAGGACAAGATACAGTGGTGGATGCTTCTAGGTCTGGATTCCTTGGTTGACTCCTCTAGGTCAGGATCTGATCATGGGATTCCAGCAGGAGAACTAGGGGCTAAGAAGAAGAGCCTCACCTTTGGGAGAATATACATGAGATTCCTGGAAAGAATTGTAGCAAGCATTTTCTACTCACAAGAGGGAACCTCCTTCACCTCCATCTTGGCATGTTAGAAGTAGACACAATCAACCTGAGATCAGAGATTCAATGTATCCCAACCATAGGTTAGAAGAAGCAACATGTGAGACACCTACGACAGAGTTTTTTTCTGCATAGCCTCCAAGTTACCTTTTTCATTTTAAAAAATCTTTTTAAAATTCTGATGACTTCAAAAGACAAGACTTGTCTATGTGCAATTGCTACACTATCACAATGTAATGAAAATATAAAATACCGCTGCTCAGTAAATTTGGGAAAATGCTGACCTTTTGGAAATTGTACTCATAGTTGTATGCTGATGTCAGTCCTTGGTACAGGAGCTCTATTTCATTGTGTGTTTTATTGAAAAGTATATTTATACCTTTTGTCAAGGGACATAAAATGTCTACCACCTCTTTCATGTGGATTTATTTGCAAACTCGAATAGTACAGTGGCTTCTAAAATGAGTTTCTCTTTAGATAGGTGGATATATATAGATACATGTGAAATACAAGCAGGGATGCATTAGTTAATAATTCAGATATATTTTGAGCAAAAATGACCACAGATGACATTTATGCTGTGCCACTTTTAATTGATCTCTAATAATACAAGTTTGGAGTATTCATTCATACGTACGTATAGAAGTAGAAACATATAAAATTATACACACTATACACATACACACAACTCACACATATCTTTATGTTGATTAATATCTGCCTCCACAAAGAAAGGGAAACAATAGAAGTGAAAGAATTAAGCAGCAAGGACAATAAATATTGTGAAATGTAATATAACTGTTCATTTTTCTGATCATACTATAATAAACAAAACTCTGGAAGTTTGACAGAGGTATGTAGAAGGAAAGAAAATTCCTGAACCAGAAGTAACTTAATATATCATCTAAGATTTTTTAAAATTACCTATCAAGTATAATGCACACCTGTGAGGGGGGAGAGTAGATAGACTTAAATTCATTGCCACTATACAATACATCTGTGTAAGCAAAAATAATTAATATTTTGTACCTCTGAAAGCCACTGAAATAAAATTAAGTATTCTATTTAATATATATTTATTTCCTATATATGATTATATATCCGTATATATTTATTTCAATATAGGATCATATGTTTCATATATATGATTATATGTATTACATAAAATTATATATACATAAAATGTTTACAAGAATTCTTTAAAAGAATAAGCTAGGATACTCTTTTAAAAACTCCAAAAATAAGAGGAATATATCTAGATAGTTTATAAATATTTTTCAACAAAAAGAATAAAATCAAACATGTGTTCTCTATTGCATATTTCTTTATTATTGTTGGAAAAAACTCTAACAACAACAACAAAAGAGCATAGTAGTCAAAAAGGCTAAAGAAAATGGCCAAAAAGTGAAATTTGTATAGCCAGTCATGAGGTGAAAAAGAAAGAAAAAGAGAGTTTGACATGGCAAACAAGAGCTGAAGATGTTAAATATAGCTTCCAGTAATAAGTAAAGAAGGCTATGGAAATTATGTCAACAAGAAAAATGTACATTATAACTAGTAGAAAATGATGGGAAAAAATTGCCACTGAGGGGAGTGGAGAAACAGGTAATTTAAATTAAGTAATAAGTGAGATGCTTTACCACATTTCAATCTAGCAGTACAATAAAAGTCTAAAAAAGTGATTTGTCATTTGGTTACAGAGTGTAAAAGGTAGATATAAAAAGGAGTTGAAGAAGGTTCTGATGGGTCTTCTTTCTCAAATGCCCATTACGTGCTCGAGATTTCCATGCATCTGAGCAGGACTTCTGTACTGGAAGAGGCCTAGCAGAAAGTGGTTCAATGTCCAGGACAAGAAATAATTTTCACTTAACAAAAAAAGATGAGGAAAACCAAGCTGGAAATTATGACATTACTAAACAGTGATTTAGAAGAGACATAATCAGAGGTATCCCTACAAAAATATGGCAAGAGTAAAAACATTCAAATTAGGTATGTTAGAGCAAGTTTTCTGAAACCTAGCAGATGATTCAGACAGCTCAATTGAATGCATCAACTTACAGAAACACAAAGAGCTCTTACAAGATTTCGAACTTAAGCAAATGCATCTTTATTTTATTGATGAGGAAATAGTGCTTCTAAAAGACAAACTACCTGAGGCCTCCCTGCATCTCATAGCGATTGCATGATGAAATAACACTTAACCCAGACCACGTGGACCCAAGTCAGGGCCTGTTGCAATATTCCATTGTGCTCTTCCAACCCCATGGGGATTTTCCATTTCAGTCTTTTATTTCTTCACTCAGCATATATAGAATTAGATGAAAACCTTATGATGAACTTTGAAATGACTTTCAGTTTTAGGTGACTGGCCGAGCCATTGGTGTGTTTTTCTCAGACGTCTTTCTAAAATAAACTTGTAAAAAGAATTACACTCATAAATGCTCTGATATGGATGGATAGCAGTGTCTCTGCTGAGCAACAGAAATGTATGAATTTCTAGAAATTCAGGGTGAATTTTATCCTAATGATGGATGAATGAAAACTATACAGACATGAATCAGAAGTAATGTGAAGCTGGGCTCGGCGGCTCAGCCTGTAATCCCGCACCTTTGGGAGGCTGAGGTGAATGGATTGCCTGAGCCCGCGGGTTC